>NC_056737.1:1441856462-1441941462 GCF_019279795.1 Protopterus annectens
TGCAGTCTACATTCTTGTTGTTTAATTGCTAATTTTGCTGCAGTCAAACTAAAGATGTATGCAATTATGATAAACATACCATTAGAACACCCCTGTAAATGGTGGTACTCAGCCAAATCAAATAAGGTGTGCTGTTGAATATGTAGCCTTTGTGCTAGTTATGAAACTGTGCAAAGTACAGGAAACCTAAAGGCAGTAAATCCACAAGATCTGCTATCGTCATCTTGTTTAGAAAAACAGCTGAAGAGTATGTTAAATGCAATGGGGAGAGCAGATGCAGAAGTAAATTAAGAAAATGAAAGGGAAATCAACAAACTCAGTATTTATATGTACACATAAGAAAAAGATGACTACATAAAGTAAATTTTATAGACAGCTAAAGAAATGATCAAATATCGATGCTGTGTAGATGTTATGAAGATAAAATACCAGCCCCCTTTCCTATTTGATTGACAGCTGACTTCACAGACACTCATTACTGCTTGTGTAATCTCTCTCTCTTGAAGTTGTTGGGAAAATCACAGCTTTCAAAATTGAGAGACTAACTTAAAATAACTGACAGTTCTTTATAGAAGCTCAAGTGTATAGATATTAGATTTCACTCCTTGAGCCTAAATCAAATACTAACCCCCCTCCTAACAGCACTCAAAAACAAAGAATATCCTCAGTAACAATCACTACAAAGCCATCCATACAGCAAACGCAACCAGTGAGGCAAAATAGCCAACAAAACAAAACAGCCAACAGGTGAAAGAAAAAGGCACATCCCAAAATCAGAAACACTCAGAACAAATGTGAATGAGACAGCCCACAAAGCAGAAAACCAAAACCATCAAGACCCATCACCAAGCCAAAGGGAACAAAAGACCCAATCAAAATAATTCAAAAGCTCAACATCAAATGATTGCCACCACCATCCCCACTACAAACACATGCATTGATCTGAAGGAAAGCCCCCACCAAACTTCAACACAAGAACCCATAGATCTCCCAACAAAACACACACCACTGCAAGACAGCAAACCAGAATGCAAGCCTGACAAAAAAGAAATGAACAACATAGTATGTCCCCAACAAAAGTGGTACCAGAAAACATATCAAACTGCAGTGCACCATAAACATCTACAAATCTTATGTTTATGCACAGCTAATAAAATTCATATGTATACACTAAGGATGACTAGCATAATATATTAAGCATTTAACATTCGAATGAAAAGGAGACCTGGTCCACCAACAAGCAAAAACAAAAAGGAATCTTAGCAAAGAAGAAAAAAACAGCTACAACTTCAAGTCCATGATAGTTTAACTCATCAAAAAGGACCCCCTATATATCCTAAGGTTCAAAACAATAAATTGCAAATCATACAAAGACATTACTTTTGTATAAGATTTAGATGCAGCAAGAATATAAAAATAGTTAAGTTATCTTAGTATAAAGACATCCAAGTCTCCTTTTCTTTGCAACCAGATAAAGTAATAAGTTCACTTGCAAAATGAAGATAACACATGGAATAAAATAAGAAAGATATTATTACAAAGTAATATCTAATGATAGTAAATTAATTTATTTTTAGTTTTTTCTTCTTTTCATTTGTCCTCCATCTGGATCTTTCTGATTGTCTCTTTAAACAGCACCGTTCTAGTCCATATCTTCTGTTAATTCAAAGATGTTATCTGTTTTCAAAAAATATAAAGCTGCATTCAGGTCATCCAAAACTTTAATTTCATCAGGCAAAAAGATTTTTAGTCTGTCTGGGAACAATAGATGAACTTTAATTTGTTTTCCTAAGTTCTCTTGTTAATAGAAAGAAAGACTTTCTTTTAGAAATGATGGAGGTGGAATAGTCATTATCAAAACAAATAATTCTGTCATCTATTTTAATGGGAGACTTTGTCCAAGCAGTTTTAAGTATTAACTATTTAACTATTTTTTTATTTATGTGAGAAAAAAAAATCTTACAATAGTAGATCTCGGGGGAAGCATTATTTTTTTAAGAAGATGTTGAAACCAGGGACCTGTGTGTCCTCTCACTGCCAAATCACATTGCTTTAGGTAAATCTAGTGTCATGGGAAGCCAGGATTTTAAAATGGTTGTCATATTGTTTCCCTCTATTTTTTGCTGGCAAACCAAAGATTCAATGCTATTTCTATGAGACCTGTTCTTTCGGTCATCAATTTTGTTCAAAAGAACAGTATTTTGTTTTAATAAAAATTCAGTATTGTTTTCATCTTCATTTAGTCTCCTTTCAATGTCATTCAAGAAGTCCTCAATGCCAGATAGTTGAATTTTCTGCTGTTGCAAAACTTCATGGATTTGGTCCATTTGTTTTGAACATTTCTCTTTGAAATCATCAAGTTTTATGTCCATTTTATCAATTTTTAAAGGTTGTTCCTGGATATTTGTAAGGACTGATTGAAGTTCTTTCTTAAAGATGAGTCCTGTGAGTTTGATTTAAAGTGGCTGATTTCCAGACATTATAGAAATATTTTCAAATAAGAATTTTGACTGGAAAGTTTTGATTTATCAGAAAGATTTTTGATACTATCTTAGAAGGCATTTTACTTTATATGATACATCTTCAATGAAATTGATAAGATAGTTTAATAAAGATATTTCATGCCAGAAATATATAAAAAAGAAGACCAGGAGAATTCTGCTGTTACTCTGTCAACATCCTAGCCACCCCCCCCCCACCTTATGGAGGAATTACTAAAAGTATCTGCAGTATATATTTAAGCTGATGACAGTAAGACTGTTCCATTGAACTGGATGCTTCCCACATCATGGTATGAAAGGTTAAAAAAAATGACTGTACTCTTTAAGTAGTGCACAACTATATACTGTTAAGAGCTCAGTAAATGATTTTTTATGGGAGATTAAAAATGCAGACATAGGGTTATGCTATAATCTTCAAGCCTTAGTGTGTTAATAGCCTCTAAACAAATGAAGTCTGTCTGTTTGTCTATTTGTAGTATTCTTTATCTTGTATAATAGGAAAAAAATGTGTTCCTTAACTGGAATCATTGGTTATAGATAATGATTCATATGATGTGATTATTTATTTACTTTATCTTTCTGAATGCATCTTCTCAGTCCCCCATCCTATTCCCTATTCCTTTCAAAGCCATTAGGATTTAATGCATTTAATTTATTTTAATATAAGTACAATGATCAATCAAAACTTACAAAAGTAACTTGCCAACAGTGATTTTTCTCATTTGCAACACAATCTCAAGGAATGAGCACTTTCAGCATATTGTCTGCATTATTTTCTGACATCCACCATCCATTTATATCAGGCCCATCCCACAGTTTGAATTTTTTCTTTCTTTGCCTAAATCACATGCATATTTTCCATGTCCCATTGCAGGTTGTACAAATATTATAATGCACTATTTCCTATTAACAGTTTATCATCATTGTAATGTTGTATATTAGGAATTTCATGGATTACTTGATCCACTATTTGATGCAAAATAGAAGGTGCAGACACCACTCTGAAAATATGAATTCTGCTTGAACCAAAGATTTATACATATTAGTCATTTGAAATTACTTGGAAGTCTATTCCTTCTCCATTAGTGTGCACACACACACACACACACACACACACACACACACACACACACAGTGTATATATATATATATATATATATATATATATATATATATATATATATATATATATATATATATATATATATATATGTATATATATATATATATATATATATATATGTATATATATATATATATATATATATATATATACGTGTGTGTGTGTGTGTGTGTCTGCAGATGTATGCCATTTCATATAAAACTCAAACTATTTAAGCATGACTGATTGAATACAACTGGTCAAAACACAAAACTCTGCATAACAGAAAACTAAATAAACAAAAACAGGAATTTTTTTGTATTTCCCAAATATAACAAATCAACAGTTGCACCGCAGTAGAAGAAATCTGAAAAAATACTGGAAGTGTACCACCAGCTTGTACAACCCAGTACACCTTGATAAGTCTAACCACAATAACACTCTATTTGCAAGGCAATACACTTTTGTGCATCTTTAACCACATTGTTGACCCAGCATCTGACTTGCTCATAGTTTCAGTCTTGGTCACCAACAGCATTACTGTAATAAGTGCATTCTGATATTGACAGTTCCCATAGTTGGCATCTTCTGGCTATGGAGATAGAGGTCCTGCAGCAAAATCTATTCTTTCACATGGGGGTCTGAACAGAGAGATGATAAATCAACAAATAAAGGACAGTAGTACTGCTGGAATTTAATTCCTCCTCCAGTCTTGGTGAGTACCTTCATGAGGTGGACTTTGTTTTTCACAAAATGTCACCAAGACCTCACTGATATATCAACAGTTTCTATATAGCATATATCATGGACAGAAAGTCCCCCTGGACTATGATGTTTGCAGATGACATTGTGATCTGTAGTGAGAGTAGGGAACAGGTGGAGGAGACCCTGGAGAGGTGGAGATGTGCTCTAGAGAGAAGAGAAATGAAGGTCAGCAAGACTAAGACAGAATATATGTTTTTGAATGAGAGGAGGATAGAGAAATGGTGAGGATGCAGGGAGTACAGTTGGTGAAGGTGGATGAGTTTTAATACTTGGGATCAACAGTTCAGAGTAATAGTGAGTGTGGAAGAGAGGTGAAGAAGAGAGTACAGGCAGAATGGAGTGGGTGGAGAAGAGTGTCAGGAGTGATTTGTGACAGATGAGTACCAGTAAAAGTGAAAGGGAAGGTCTACAAGAGGGTAGTGAGACCAGCTATGTTATATGGGTTGAAGACAGTGGCATTGACAAAAAGGCAGGAGTCAGAGCTTGACGTGGCAGAGTTGAAGATGTTAAGACTTGCACTGGGTGTGACAAGGATGGTCAGGATTAGGAATAAGTATATTAGAGGGTCAGCCCTGGTTGGAAGGTTTGGAGACAAAGCCAGAGAAGCAAGATTACGTTGGTTTGGACATGTGCTGAGGAGGGATGCAGAGTATATTGGGAAAAAGATGCTAAGGATGAAACTGCCAGGTAACAGGAAAAGAGGAAGGGCTAAGATAAGGTTTATGGATGTGGTGAGAGAGGACATGCATGTGGTTGGTGTGACAGAGGAAGATGCAGAGGACAGGAAAAAATGGAAACAGTTGATCTGCTGTGGCAACCCCTAATGGGAGCAGCCAAAAGAAGAAGAAGATATCATGGACAGACATAGGTTAAAAAATAAAAAAAGATAGCTTGGTGCACAAGAGCCAGATAAAAAAGTGTCCAGTCCTTTTAGGTGGACTGGTACAGGAACTGGAAAAAATGACATTGTAGCATGCTGAAGACACAGAAACATTCCCACAATGGGACTAGGCCAAACGCTTTGACACCCATAGATGAAACCCGCATGCCCTCCCCCATTGTAGAAAGAAGTAGCAGTCCACAAAAATCACAAAAACTGATAGGCCAGAAAAGAGCCATATAAACAATGGAGTTGACTATTGAGGATAACAAATAAATTATGTATTCTTACTATTATGCAAGAAGCCCAGCAATTCTAGACAAACGATATACAAAAAGATTAAGAGAGAACTTAGAGGAAAGAAAAATACTTCCACAAGGAAAGCTGTCAGAAGCTTCAAATGCAAATTTGTGTTCATTAATACAACAGATCCATGAAAAGCACTATACAGACCAAGAAATCTTGGTTATTTGGAAAAAGAAACAACCGTGGAAGTGTGAAAATATAAAGAAAACATCTAGAGACTTTTGAAAGGTATAAAAAGGAAATATGGGGATGGGAAAGAAAGAGACATCCAATATGGTACAATGTTGATGCAAAGGAGAAAATGTAGTATAAAGAAGAGTGTCATTGCATTATCACTACTTATTTAAAAGTTTTACATATACCTGGATTGGGACCCTATATCATCTGGGCTCAAAAAGAAATGTGTCGATGCATTTACACCTGTTGCCACAGAGTCAGCTAAGCAGCAGGTGTTTTTCATACCCTTAATACTGAGAAGTCTCAGAATTTTAGCAGTGAGGCTTACATTTGCACATTACTTAACTACATGCAAAAGGGAAAGTGGTAGAAATGTGTATCTTGCATGGTGCAAACATTTTGACAACCATAGCTCAATCCCGCTGCTTGGCCATGCGCTATGCAAGGTGAACTATAGCATGCATTACTTTTATTTACTGTTCATTCAGTGCTCATGCCATGAAACTACATGTGGAAACACAAACAAAATAAAGGCACTATCTAAGAAAAAGACACATGTTTACAATGCAGCCATCTGTTACCTCCTATTGCACTGCAACCTTGGTCTCTCAGTACTTGTTCACAAATATATCAATTACATTGCATACATGAATAACAAATGTCTTATATACCATACACTTCTTTAGAATGACGATACACATTCAGATTTTCCAGTATTTGTAGTAATGTGGACAACTGTATGCATATAGTTTGTAAAGCTGTCTCTTAAACTATACCTGTATATTGGAAACACAGCTGCCAAATGCTGCACATTGCACACTTATCAATCTGGTAACATGCAGAACTTTAATATCTTCACAGTTAGACTTGGCTAGCTATTCATTTCATGCTGGTCTTCCAACATCATCGCTCCAACATCCACTGCTTGATGTCATCCACGATAAGTTGTCCTGCAGCCTTGTAAATGTCAGATTTGTACCAGTGCTTGTGTAAAATATAGAGTTTTCTAGTCTGTGTACTTAGACAGGTAGAGGTTCTTTTCTCACTGCAGTCAACTGGGAGGTGTCTATGTGTTTATCTAGTCAGAGGAGCATAAGTATAAATCCCGCAGTTACCACCCTAATTCCATGGATTGCCAATATTTTGACACTTGCACATGGCTACACATCTATTTCACACTGGCTTCCCAACATCTTCTCGCCAACATCCACTGCTGATGTCATCCACTCTCCTGCAGCCTTATAAAAGTCAGGCTTGTACCATGGCACTTGCTTAAAATACAGAGTTCTCTAGTCTGTATACTTAAATAGGTAGGGGGTTTGTTCTCACTATGGTCAGCTGGTGTGTGTGTGTGTGTGTGTGTGTGTGTGTGTGTGTGTGTGTGTGTGTGTGTGTGTGTGTGTGTGTGTGTGTGTGTATGTGTGCATGCACTTGATTCACATTAAAGAGAATGTTTTACACCAGCATGTACGACACTGCTACTACCATCTTCTCCTCACCAAAAACTGCTGATGTCAAGTATAAAGTGCTGTCTGACACTCTCTAAGCCAGACTTATGCTGTGGTGCTTGTATAAACTACAGAGTTCTCTACTCAGTGTACTTAGATAAGTAGGTGTTTTGTTCTCACTGCAGTCAACGTGTATGTGTGTGTGTGTGTGTGTGTGTGTGTGTGTGTGTGTGTGTGTGTGTGTGTGTGTGTGTGTGTGTGTGTGTGTGTGTGTGTGTCCACTTGCTTGACATTAGAGAGAGCATTTTGCACCAGCATGTGGGAAACTGCTATTACCATCTTTTTTTCACCAGATTCTGCTGATATCATCAGCTATAGCTGATTTGAGGATATGCAGTATTTCCATCAGGGCATGGTCAGACACTGGCCTGTAGACCAACCACACGTCACCTTATAACTAACAGAACCAATGACCGACAGTGAGAAAAATAACTTAAATTACAATAATTTAACTGAAAACAAGTGGAATAACCAAGAGAAAATGTTTAGCAAATATCCGCTTTTGTCAACAAATTGACTTCTTCAGAATAATTACATAAACAATTCAGACATTTAAATACCTGTAATCAACAAATCACATAAAAGTAATTGAAACAATTAATAAATCAGATATAAAAAAAACTTTACAAATAGTTAATTTTAAGCCTTCTATTTTTTAAAAAAAAACATTTAATGTGTATAACCTCATTTAAACTAGGATGTTTGTCAGCCCCTAGTTTCAACTGCCATAAAATTTCTCTTATTTCAAGCATGTTCATAAAATCCCCACCTCTCATGTCAAAGGGCACTTTTTCAAGTACAGAAAAAGAAAATGTCTTATATTTGTTACAACTTTGAGAATGCTTCTAAATATCATTATTTACATCACATTTTAATGGAAAAACATGCTCTTTAATTCTATCTTGAAGACATCTTGTTGTCTTCCCAATTTAATATGCTAGACACCCAGAACATTTTGCAATTTACACTATTCCCTTGGTATTACAATTATAAAACTTTGGAATCTGGATGATGTAATTATAGTGCTCCACTTTAATAAAAGGGCATTTTCCTATGTACCTACAACCAGAACATGCTCCGCATTTATACATCCCCTTTTGTTTCATAGTTCTATACACAACAGTGGTCACCCTAGTATTATCTGTATGTAAAATTGTCTTAAAATTTGCCCCATTTTTGTATACAAAATAGGGTTCCACCCCCAATATTTTATAAAGCTCCATGTCTTCCACTTGTTTTTAATAATATTACTAATTTCAAAACTATCTACTGAAATCTTCAAACAACAATTTAAATTTTTAGAATCAGCATCTTTACCTGAATGAATACCCACCTGGGAAAACAAAACCCTTTATCAAAATAGGGGCAAAATAATCTCATCTTTTTTCACTTACTTCATTAGTTGCTTTTATTAAGATCTTTTGTCATAGCCTCTAACTTCAAATAGGGATGTAATAAACTCAACCTTTATTTGAAATTCCCTGTCATCAGTGGTCATATGGGATTCCCTATTGTACTGTCCCCTAGGAATGTTCTTTTTAACAAAGGAAGGGTGGTTACTACAAAAATGAAGGTAATTATTTGATAACATGTCTTTCCTATGTATACTACTATCAGACCCATGCTTATAGTGATTCCAAAACAACTTAACATCCAAAAACAAACATCTAAACCATAATCAACCCAGGTAAATTGTAAAAACTCTGATTCATGATTTAATTGATTAATTACAGGAACACAATCTTCCTTATTACTTTCTACTATCAAAAAAAGATCAACAAACCTGTTGTAGTATCCTATTTTAAACTTATCTATAAGGGGAGTTATAACTTCATATTCCCACCACCCTATAACTATATTGGCAAATGCCAGGGCAACAGGGGACCCTGTGGCACACCTATATTTTGTTTGTAACATTTCTGATTGAACGTAATATAGTTGCTATCCAACAAAATTTCTAATAATTCACAATACAAATTCACTTGTGTGACAGCAATAGCTGTGACTTTAGTTAGACAGTTTCTAGTATAGTCTATCTGTTTTGTATGAGGAGTAGTAATAAACAGTGATTTTGTATTGATGGTGACATAGTATTCTTCTTAAAAAATGTAAAAAATCAGTAAACAATCAAGTCCTATTTAAAATGTCCCACAGATCTTGAGCAAATTATTCAAACCCATGGGTATTGGGTTTAAGAACTGAGTCCAGAAAAAGAGAAATTCCTTTGGTAACATAAATTGGGGCAGAAACTATAGGTCTAAAAGGGGGGCTATTAAAATCTTTGAAAATCTTAGGGATACCAAACATCACACCCAAAACAGAATTATCAATCAACATAAAATTATATAGTTCAAAGTCAAGAAGATCTTCCATCAAACTGTTATAAAAGAACATAGAAACCTTCTTATAACATTCATGAGCATCTCTCATAGTAACCAAAGTATAATAATTTTGATGCTTAAGTAATTCTTCCATGGCTGAAATGTAATGCATTTGGTCCATTACTACAAGTCCCCCCTTGCCTGCCTTCATAATTCTAACAGAGGTATTAGTTTTAATCTAGTTTAAAGCTTTCAGTTCATCAGTGCATAAATTGTAAATAGTTTTTTTTAGCTTTTTTTACTATTAAGTACCTCTCATTTCCTTTTCACAGACACTCTCAAACACTTTCAAAGTATTTCTTAATATCGGTTTATAAATGGAACAATTATTATATTTCCCACATCACCTTATCCTATACAATACAGATTACAGTGGCAGGGCTTTCAGTCTATCCACATACATCATGGCATGGTTTATAAGTCCTGTATTTTCTTGGTGAGAAACCCCTGTGGTCTCTCCAGCTGCTGCAGGTGTCTGGTGAGGAACATGCAAAAGAAAGCATTATAATGTATTAGTGTTCTGATAATGATCAAGAATGGTGCTGTTATAAAAGGTCTTTTTGATGGTTTAGAAATGTATGCAGTCAATATTTAGCCATTCCAAAAAAATATATTTTTGGTCATGGCTACATTTTACTATATCATTAATATTTATGAAGTTTGTTGCCTCATTGGCTGAAGATTCCTATATAATGTTTGATGGATGGGACTTTGTTGTTTTGTCCCACACTGAAGAAGGCAATACTTGCCGAAACCGGTCTGTATTCAATAAAGGATTAATATTTACTCCATTTCTGCTCTTGCTGGTCTACTTGGTGGTTTCGTGGCATTTGGTTTGGACCGTGCACCTCCCCCTTTGCATAGAACTTGGTTGGTTTGGTCTTTGCACAATCTGTGCTGGGGGACCGAGCAGTGGAGTTGTATCTCCCTTTTGGAAGGTAGATTCTGGATTGCCTATTTTTTATTACTTTTTTACCCACTCAGTGTTTTATTTTCACTGTGGGTCTTTGTTATGGACATTGGCTTTGTTCCTCCATAAGGAATTTGGAATTCTGAGTTTATCGTCTATTTTTGGACCTTCAGGACCTTCAGGATCGCTTACTGTGAGTTGGGCTGCTTTGTTTCATTTTGGCGCCTAAACTGGAAACAGTCGCAGCTGATACTCTCATGTTTCCACTAGTTTCGGGACCTTATTATATATGGTAAGCCTTTGAGTTGTGGATGCTTTACCATATCTTTTTCATATATTTCCTGACTCCAGCTACAAGCCAGCACTTGGGCGCGCTGTGTGTTTTCTCCATTTCGTTTGTGATCCAAGAGGCTTCATAACGCTAATATCAGTGTTTACACCATATACTGTTTATATGGTTGTTACCACATTTGGGGATTGAGTCCTAATTTTTTCAGCTTGTTCACATTTGGTGTTCCCGGACAGAACTTCAATTTAGGGTCCACACAATTTCTGCCATAGGAAACCAACTACGATTTAACCATTTCTATATTGGTGCAACTAAAGATCAAGGTGTGTTTAACTTTTTGACTTTTTTGTTAACAGCGATACTTGCGTGTTTGGGCCTATATCAAGGGACTACGGTTTTTTGTTCTGACAAAGCAGTCATTACACTAGGTCCTGCTATTCTGGGCTTATGTTACTATGGTGAATGTGTGGCTATTGAATTCAACTGTTGGTACGGATCTGTTTGGTGCGCCATTTATATTCTGTCTTTTGTAAAACTCATTGATGGACTGGCGTTACTGGGACTTTCATAACATTTATATTTTTTGATTGTTTCAACGGTATTGCTTCGCATTTGGGCCTTCACACGGAGGAACTGCTGCCTTTTTACCAGGACTGGATATTTGCAGCATCTACGGTGAATGATCGGTCGGTTACCGAAACTAGTGGACTATTAGTTTAAGCTAATTGATCATTCAACATTACTAATAACTGGTGTCTGATATACTGTAAGGGGGTACATGATGTTCAGTACTTTCATTTGAACTTGAACTAAGTTGTATGTACTGATTTTCAATGATAAAACTTTAACATTCTTTTGTATTTGGAATAATGTTTGCTTAATATTGGTGCATGCACAGTTGATACAGGCTATTATTTTCTCGTTTGGAGTATGTTTAAACTTTAGGGTTTTTAGTGCCCATTTGTTGACATCACTATTGGATATCACCATTTTACGGCACCACTAATTGAATTAGCATATTATTAGACGAATGGTCTCAATCTGTCTTGCACTGTATGTCTCGTTATATATTATTGCATTGTATGCTTTTTAACAACTTGGCCGAAGTACATCAGGGCTGTGGCCACACTTTATTTGATTAGCTGACTTATAGGCATTGTGTTATACATGTTTCTACCTTTTAGTATTCTTACATGGATGTGATTTTCATCTTTTTGTGTAAATGGATGACAATTTTGTCAGGCTTATGCCTGTTATAGATTGAGGCCTTTATTCCGATTGGAGTATTATACTGTTCTCTGTGAGCAGTTATAGTCTTGATACTTAATTTCACTGGGGCTGGTGTTAACCAGTAGTCTATTTGGTCTTTTAAGAAAATTGTTTAAACTTAATCAATCCCAGCAATATAGTTCTTTAATGTGGTGGATGAACCTGTTACAATATTATATTGTTCATGCTATTGAACATTAGGACATGATTATCATCAGGGCTTGTTTTATTCTTTAATAGATTTAACTGTAGGACTTTTTAGTCACTTCATGGTTGTCTTAGGGTATTGCTAAGCCCTTTCACTACACCTACAGGACCCTTCATGTTTCCAAGTTTATTATTATGTTTTGATGGAAGGGTATCTAGTCTCTTTTTGATTCTGGACACCTTTGTCAAGCATACCTAAAAGTTTCTGTATTTTATATTTGCATTATGACTAAAGTGACTTGATTATTGCAGTATAAGTTGTTATACTTTCAAAATCGTACTTACACCCACTGCTTGGTCCCCCATAATAAATGCACACATTTCTATGTGACTATATATGTACTTTGTTTTTTGATGATTTATTCTCATTATATTATAATTATCTAGTAATCTATTTCTTTTTATTGTGTTGATGGTTTTGGAACATATTAATTGGTCCAGGTGGGCTATTGCTGGTGCTTCCTACTGATCCGGTTTTTCCTTTTGACCTTTATAGCAACAGTGATTTGGTATTACTTGGGAATCTTCTATTTGGTGCGTCTGGGACTTCTGGTCCTTAGCTTTTTCAGGAATTTGCTATCAGCATAATAGTTTCCTGTGTTTCCTTATATTCATAGGGTGGGTTATTTTTCATTGATATTCGCAGCATGGATCTCAACAATATTTTGTCTGGATTATGTGCTGATCGGCAGGATATAGGTGTTTTTGGGATTGACACCCTACCAAGCAATGATCCGGAAAACTCGGCACAACCACTTACGGTGGATTGTGATATGTTTTTTCATTCGGTTACTAAAGCATTTAAAACACTTAGATCTAATATTTGGCATCTAAAACTGTTTAGAGCTTACTCTACTCAAAATATGGCTCCCAGAGGACTTCGGATACGTCTCCAACCCCTAGTGGGGAGACCAGATGAAAAATTGAATCAAGATTGGAAGGAAGCTTTACAGTTGGGATCCATGTCATTTGTGAATATTCTACTACAATATTATGAAAGAACGGTTGATTTGAAAATACAGGACATCAAGACCTTATGTTCAGATGTCAATAAGTTCGAATCTTCTCCCAAATATCAAGATAATATTAAAAAACTCTCCCATGAATTGATGGAACATGAAAAAACTATTAAGGAACGTAAAATTAAAAAGTTTCATAGGGACTATTCGGATTATCAATGGGGCAGACCTTTTGATTTCAGTCGGTCTGTCAGGTTTGCTGATACTAATCAGGTCAGGACCGGGCCCAGTTGTACCAAAAAGAGACCTCGATCTATTTTGAAAAATAGGGGTGAATCTTCAAATAGAACGTCAGGGGATGATTCCTCAATAACTGACAGTGAAGGGGCCTCTGACAGGGGGTCTCCCAATAGGAAGAAAACTAATAGAATTTCCCCTTTAGAAGGGGTAAGGGACACCGGGGGGGCAGGAAGCACCGGAAAACAAACCGCTCAGGTTTCGTTTCAGGGCCTATTGAACAATTTTCTGAGCTAGTGTCCACTCAAACTTTCAATCAGAATGTATTAAACCTGTCAAATGTTACATTATCTAATGAACAAATAGCCTTATTGAACAAAGGTCTTAATTATATTCCTTCATTTTTTTGTCAGGAATATCATATCATTCAGGATTTACAGGTTTTTTGTCGTACTTTGAATTTAAAATTGTTTTTTGCTGAGGATAGTTCAGGCCCATCTGATGATTTTTGTTTTGGTAAGTCATCTTTCCAACCGCCTATGAATAAACATGTTTCCATATTTATGGATTCAATTTTGAGGGACCTCCATTTTGAGAACCTAGGGCATGTTATGCTAGGAAGTAATCTTACTATGGATGATAAGTTGGCTTTAGACCAACTATGTAATAACAAAGATATTGTGGTTGTTTCAGCTGACAAAGGGGGAGCTGTGGTGGTCCTTAATATTGCTGATTATATACAAGAAGGGTTGACACAATTATCGGACAAAAAATGTTATATGCATATGTCCATAGATCCCACACCTGTTTTCAAAGAAGAAATTGATTCATTCTTGAAGCTAGCTTTTGAGGAGGGGATTATTAGTAAAAAATGTTTGTCATCACTTATGGTGTCTGAACCTTCCAAACAGATTTTGTATCTCTTACCTAAGAATCACAAATCTTTGATCAAACCACCCGGCAGACCTATTGTCTCTGGAACAGAATCCCTGACAGAACCCTTATCTGCATTCCTTACGAGATATCTTAAGCCACTTTTAGGTTTGATTAGGTCAAGATTGCAGGACACTACCCAATTTTTACAGATTATTCGAGATAGTCAGTTGGAACCTGATTGGTACATGTGTACCTTAGATGTAAAATCATTATATACCAGTATCCCTCATTGGGCAGGTCTACAATCCCTTCAATATTGGCTAGATAGGGCGAATCTCTACACACCAGGGTTCAACACATTATTGATTTGTATGTCAGAACATGTACTCAACAAAAATGTTTTATACTTTCAAGGCCAGTGTTATTGGCAATTGCAAGGGACTGCCATGGGAGCATCATTTGCTCCCATTTATGCCGATCTTTTCATGGCTTATTTTGAGGAGTACATGATATATGACACTTTACATAACATCTATCAAGTGGAGATGGACATCTGGCGACGATATCTGGACGACTGCTGGTGAGTGTGGCGTGCGGATTTGGGTTACTTGTACGAATTTGTGGATTATCTAAACGGTAATTTATGGGGACTTGAATTTTCAGTTACACATGTCCAAAATTCAATCAACTTTTTGGATGTCACAGTCTCCAGAAATTCTGATTACACCTTATCCACGAAGGTGTTTCGCAAATACCCACAATATAACACTTTGCTCCATGCTTCCAGCTTGCACCCACGTCACACTATTAGAAGCATTCCAGTGTCACAGTTCATACGCATAAAACGTCTTAGTTCAAAGGATGAGGAATATCAAGTAGCTAGTATGGATTTGAGCCAGAGGTTTGCCAGCAGGGGTTATGACCATCAAGACATTAATTTGGCCAGATGTAGGGCAAATTGTATAGATAGGGAACAACTATTGGAATATAAAACCAAGAATGACAATACATCTTGTACTCTTGTCAGGTTTGTTACGACTTATGGAAGAAACATTAATATGGTCAGGAATATTATTAATAAACACTGGAATATCTTACTGGCTAATGATCAGTTGAGGTCAGTTTTGGGTCCACAATGTCGGTTTTCATACAAGCAGGGGAAACCTTGGGTTCATATTTGTCACATTACAAACACATGGCTAGCGGAGGTACCATTTACAAACAACTTACCTTACAAGGTGATGAGCTGTTTGGCTCTTTTCCCTGCGGTCACTGTGGATCTTGTTCCTATATGCCTAAATCTAAGGAATTTTCTAGTCGCAACACTAGTAAGATATTTAACATCAAAACTTTTGGTAACTGTAGCAGTGATTGGGTAGTGTACCTAGCATCTTGTTATTGTGGTGCATTCTACATAGGCCAAACCTCTAGGGCACTTAGATCTCGAATGAATGAACATCGTAGTGACATTAGAAATCACAAAGAGACTAGTGCTTTGTACCAACACACTCTCAAACATCCACAGGCCAGATTCAATTTCATGATCATTGATCGCATCTCTGGCGATAGAAGTAATAAACAAGGCTGGCATGGCCTATTAGACCACAAAGAGAAATATTGGATAGTTACATTGGGGGGTCTGTTTTACACTGGGCTCAATGACCATTTATAATGGGTTCTATACGTAATAGTTTTATGGCCTATCCCATATATGTTATATATTTCTCATACATTTTGTCTATGTTTGTTTCTGTTCAATGGTTTTTCATCTTCGGGTGGTACTGTTTCCAGATGGGGTAGGTCCATTTTGTTATAGATGAGCCCTTGTGGATTTTTCTGATAGGGTATTCCAGTATTACGATATATCATAATTATGACCACCTATGTGTCATACTCAATATGTCCCTAGGTATCTCAATCAGAGTGGATGATTAGTGCAATATAGTTTATTGCACTTTTTATTATCATAGGTACTATGGACATTCATTATATGGAGGGTTTGTTTAATATATTGTCTTGTATTTTGATCATGATCTTTGGTCTACAATATGCAGTATTTTTTCCACTTTTTCTTTTTTCTTTTTTTATTAATTTATTTTGGTTGTCTGTTGGTGGACTGTGCTACACACCATCCAATGTAATACATGGACAGTTTTGGGGTACTATATATGCGATGCATTTTCTCATGTATTTTCTTTATTTATACTCCACCATGTCAAATATGTTTTATGTATTTTTTATATTTGTCAGTTTGAGCCTTTCTGGGGGTTTTTGAAAGGTCGTTTTGATGGTTTAGAAATGTATGCAGTCAATATTTAGCCATTCCAAAAAATATATATTTTTGGTCATGGCTACATTTTACTATATCATTAATATTTATGAAGTTTGTTGCCTCATTGGCTGAATATTCCTATATAATGTTTGATGGATGGGACTTTGTTGTTTTGTCCCACACTGAAGAAGGCAATACTTGCCGAAACCGGTCTGTATTCAATAAAGGATTAATATTTACTCCATTTCTGCTCTTGCTGGTCTACTTGGTGGTTTTGTGGCATTTGGTTTGGACCGTGCACCTCCCCCTTTGCATAGAACTTGGTTGGTTTTGTATTGATGGTGACATAGTATTCTTCTTAAAAAATGTAAGAATCAGTAAACAATCAAGTCCTATTTAAAATGTCCCACAGATCTTGAGCAAATTATTCAAACCCATGGGTATTGGGTTTAAGAACTGAGTCCAGAAAAAGAGAAATTCCTTTGGTAACATAAATTGGGGCAGAAACTATAGGTCTAAAAGGGGGGCTATTAAAATCTTTGAAAATCTTAGGGATACCAAACATCACACCCAAAACAGAATTATCAATCAACATAAAATTATATAGTTCAAAGTCAAGAAGATCTTCCATCAAACTGTTATAAAAGAACATAGAAACCTTCTTGTAACATTCATGAGCATCTCTCATAGTAACCAAAGTATAATAATTTTGATGCTTAAGTAATTCTTCCATGGCTGAAATGTAATGCATTTGGTCCATTACTACAAGTCCCCCCTTGCCTGCCTTCATAATTCTAACAGAGGTATTATTTTTAATCTAGTTTAAAGCTTTCAGTTCATCAGTGCATAAATTGTAAATAGTTTTTTTTTAGCTTTTTTTACTATTAAGTACCTCTCATTTCCTTTTCACAGACACTCTCAAACACTTTCAAAGTATTTCTTAATATCGATTTATAAATGGAACATTTATTATATTTCCCACATCACCTTATCCTATACAATACAAATTACAGTGGCAGGGCTTTCAGTCTATCCACATACATCATGGCATGGTTTATAAGTCCTGTATTTTCTTGGTGAGAAACCCCTGTGGTCTCTCCAGCTGCTGCAGGTGTCTGGTGAGGAACTTGCAAAAGAAAGCATTATAATGTATTAGTGTTCTGATAATGATCAAGAATGGTGCTGTTATAACATCCTTAGATCTGGATACAATGGCCTGTCTTATGAGGTGCAAGATGCAGCCTTTCCATACCACTGTGAAAACTTGGTGGTTGAATTCAGCTTGTTATCTGTGTGTGTTCCTATACCTTGCACAAGTTGGTTTGAGCACAGGGGGGAATGCTGTCAATGCTATAATTAGTGCGGAATTCCACTTTGCAGAACACAAAAATAATGACACATTTTTCTGTTTATTTGTAGACCACGTAGCTTTGGCACCAGTCATTTGTCTGTGTTAACCCTTCCTGTAATATGAGAACATCACTGGTGGACTCAATGATTCCACTCAATATTCAATAATCACAAACTTGGTAAGCCAAAGGCTGTATACTTTAGCCTGGACTGTTGAGAAATAGATTCCAAATAGTAAAGGGCCCAGTACAGATCCTTGGCGTATGCAAATGGTGACAGCTGTTCTGGTAGAGGTTGATTCAACTTTCACAGTTTGTGTTCTCTCAGTGAGCCAGTTGGTTAACCATCCAGTGATGTAAGGGTTATTGCAGCTGGGAGAATTTCACAATGATATTTGAATGGGGAATTGTGTCCAAACCCTAGACCTGTTCAAGATAGGCAGTATGCACTGTCTTACCTTCACCCAGGTCTATCACACAGACTCAACAGGCTGTGACAACATCACAGATCACCTATAGAGTGACTCAGAACATACACCTACCTGACACCGTTGCATACACACCAGCACACCCTCCAGATGGAATATGTTCCCGTAGAAGGCTGTACATCAACATGCATCCATCTGAGTGGGGGGGGGGGGGCACCTGATGCATGCATGTATAGACACATCCTGGCTGTCAACATCTGTGGTAGAATACAAAAACCAGGAACTAATGAAGAAACAGAGATGCCACGGAAACCTTGTGCCAGCTAATAAACCAAGCGTAGTCTTAACGGTTCTTTTATTTGTAACAAACGTTTTCGCCACACCAAAGTATGGCTTCCTCAGAGAAAAATAATCAAACAATCAATTAAAGCACACACCCCTTTTATACTAGTCAAAAGGGAAATGACAACATAAATTCCTAAGAATAAATTAAGATTTAAACAAATAGAAACTTTAAAATAAAATAAACAACAACTTCAATAAGAAGAATATACAGGTTGTGCTTCATGTATAATAACAAACTGAAAATGATATTGAAATTCTGCTGAAACATCAGCATAAAAACAGGAATAAAAAATAAGAAATTATAAAATTCTTAAAATCATGACAATAGTATGTGAATAAACAACATGAAGATAAATCTAAAGGTGACTCAAAGTATGAAGTGAAGTACGTCAGTACCACTAAGGGGTGGGGGTTAGGGGGGTGGGGGTTGATTGGTAAATTAAAAAAGGTTGTGTAAAATATCATGTAAGTGAGTTTAGTGAGCCCCTATCACAAGGGAACAAAACAGCAAAGAGACACTTAATGGTTATAATATACATGGTACAAAAGGAACTATTGAGGTGTCAATATACATAAACCAGTGATGGAAAAGGTAAGGTATGTTATCTCAAGTAGCTCCTCAGTTTGAGTACTGCTGAGATGTTGCAGTTTTCATTTAGGCCTGGGTAGCTAAATGCGTCTAAACGCAATTGCCACTCCAGTTCGCGTACTTCAAGAGGAGGGGTGTAGGACCTCCCCGGATACTATTTGCTACTTGGTCTATCGCCATAAATGAGAATGAGTGTCCAGGGTGGTTATCAATGTGCTTAGCCAAAGCGTTCACATCAGAGTTCTTCTTAATTGCATACATGTGCTCATACACACGGTCCCTTAATCTGCGGTCGGTCTTCCCCAGATAAAATGACGGACAACAATCGCAGAAGGCCGCATATACTACTGATCTACTTTCACAATTGAGTGGAGCATGTATTGAAAACTTCCTCTCCCTTAATGTGAAGGACTGCCCTACCCTCATTTTATGGCACCAGTTGCAAAACCCACAGGAGTACATGCCCAAACGTTTGTTGAAAGTTCTTTTGGTCAGGTCCCTCTGTAGAAGCTCCTTCAGGTTACTATTTCTCTTAAAAACAAAGTTAGGAGAAAGGCCTAATTTCTCAGAAAATCCTGGGCTCCCTAAAATAAACTGCCAGTTTTTCTTGATAAGTGCAGTAGTAGTATTAGAATTGAGACTGTAAGTGTGGACGTAACTGATGGAAAAGTCATGCACTTGGTTGTTCGAGGAAGTAACATCTAGTAAAAGAGTATCCTCAAGGAAACCCTAAGCGTGTCATTGATGCTGGTGTTGGTAGTTAAATTACTTTGCAAGATTGGTTTATAAACTCCATTTATCCTTTTGGATGACACTTCTGACCTAATCTCATCAATGAGATGACTGGGGTAACCTCTATTAAGGAACATGTTACTTAATAGGCTACATTCCTCTTGAAAGGTGTCGGGGTCACTACACATTCTGACTGCCCTTACCATTTGTCCCTTCACAATAGATCTTTTTTGTTTGTACGGGTGGTGGCTTGTGAAGTGTAGGAAAGAGTTACAATATGTTGGTTTTCTGTAAACACTGGATAAATAAGTGTTCCCCTCCTTTCTCAACTTTACATCAAGATAGTCAATTTCTATTGATGAGAATTTTGATGTAAATTTTAAAAATTATAAAAATTTTAAAAATTATAAAAATTTTAAAAATTCAGTCGTGTCATTTAAATAGTCAACAAATTCCGTGGCTTCTCTGTCATTACCATGGTAAAGGATAAAAATGTCGTCCAGGTATCTTGTATAAAATTGTACAGGACGCATCCTATCACTAACAGAGAAAAGGTATTTCTTTTCCCAAAAGCCCATGAAGAAATTGGCGACGGAAGCACCACAGGGGGAGCCCATCGCCACACCTTTTTTCTGTAAGAAATACTCCTTATTAAAAAGGAAGTAGTTTGATGAAAGGACTATGTCCAAGACTTCAGTGACCAAGTCAATTTCAATTTGTGGTGCCCCAAGGTCAGAAAGCAAAAGCGCTATCCATTCCAAGGCTTCTTGGTGTGGAATAGATGTGTATAAGTCAACAACGTCGATGGTGAGAAAATTATTCTCAGCATCGAACGGGATGTTATTAATGCTACCTAGAAATGTCCAGGAGTCTTTGCATACACCATTTAGGTCCTTCAAATACTTGGACAATAACCTGTCAACCAATTTGGCACTGGGATATGTCATAGATGATCTACCATCAACCAGTGCCCGCATTGGTGGATTGTTAACATCCTTATGGACTTTGGGAATGCCAAACATGACTGGTATTTTTGGTAATGTGATGTCAATGAAGTTATAAGTTTCAAGGTCAATCTTACCCTGAAGAAAGAGGTCTCGGAAAAGGGCTCTCATCGTGTTATGTGAGCGGTGTATTTCGTTCAATGAAGCTGGAGAGTAGGCCTGTGAATTAAGTACATCAAGCATTTTTCAGTATACATTGAGTTATCCATAATTACCAGGCCACCTCCTTTATCAGGTTTAACTACTCGAACTGGTTGGTTACACAGTTCGTCTAATAGTCTTGACTTGTTCTTTAGTAATGTTATAGTGTGAGGCTTCAATGTGGATGTTACTTGCCTTAAAGGAATGTCTGATGTCCGCCGCAGACCCTTTCAAATAGTTGAAGAGAAGGATGGATAGGCGGGTTGTACACACTAGGTAGTTTTAGAGAATCGTGTGGTAGAGCAACTTCGTTACTAAATAGTAACTTAAAATTAAGTTTTCGCACAAAGCATTTTAATTCAATTAGTTCTTTAGAAATGTCACCTATTTTGCTAGGCACAAAGGTGTAGCCAAGTGCAAGCAACTCAACCAGTTCTTCCCTCAATTCAAAGTCTGTGAAATTATAAATAATAAAGTCACCTTTGTGATTAAGGGTAATTCTTGGAAACTGGTGTAAGTTGTGAGGATTACTACTAACTGTCATAGTGTTAGTATTTTTTTAGTAATTTTGCTTTCTCCATACGGAAAATTTTGCTTTCTCCAAACCTACAGAAAGTACTGTTGGACAGCCAGTCTCTACTTCTAGCAATGAATTACTATCTAATAAATTAAAAATTTTTGATAGTAAAATCTTAAAAGTAAAAAAGCTACAACTTGAGATAAGTTACTTCAATCAGTGTATCCAGGAGAAACTGGTTCCAAAAGGACTACGAAGTGTTTTTTCTCCCTCTGGCTTAATTAACAACACTACTTTTCTTAGTGACTTAAAGGATTTATTCCAACAACAAGGTTTAGACCTTTTACACTTAATTGTGAATCATTACAGTCAGCATGTTTGTGCCCTTTTGAAGGAAATTGATGTTCTAGACAGGGAGATCAAAGCAGACTTGAACTTTGCTAGATATAGGTTCGATTACGACCGGACTCTATCTAGCATTAACACACTTCTTGTTAAATTAAAACTTAACAAAAATAAAAAATTAGTTAGGGACAGATTGGCCTACCAGGACAACACTGCTTATCCTAAATTACAGGCCTCAGACTCTCAAAACACTACCACCAGAATTTCCAACGAACAGGCTGACTTTTCAGATAACCCTGTCCCAACGATTGACCAATTTGAGGAAGTCGATATAGGTGTAGATGAGACTGGCCCGAGACGCAGTGACAGGATTAAAGGTTTGAAAAAGAGTAACCCAGGTAATAATAGTACCAACACGAATAGGATTAATACTAACAGAAGCAACAATAGTTTTTTAGGGAATCGCAACTACCGACAATATCACAACAAGAGATAGTGGGGGAAGACTATTCCCCCTGCCCTCCATTTGTTGGCACTTTGACTACATACCCTTACAGCATAGAAACGAACTTACCTAACACTATGACAGTTAGTAGTAATCCTCACAACTTACACCAGTTTCCAAGAATTACCCTTAATCACAAAGGTGACTTTATTATTTATAATTTCACAGACTTTGAATTGAGGGAAGAACTGGTTGAGTTGCTTGCACTTGGCTACACCTTTGTGCCTAGCAAAATAGGTGACATTTCTAAAGAACTAATTGAATTAAAATGCTTTGTGCGAAAACTTAATTTTAAGTTACTATTTAGTAACGAAGTTGCTCTACCACACGATTCTCTAAAACTACCTAGTGTGTACAACCCGCCTATCCATCCTTCTCTTCAACTATTTGAAAGGGTCTGCGAAGCGGACATCAGACATTCCTTTAAGGCAAGTAACATCCACATTGAAGCCTCACACTATAACATTACTAAAGAACAAGCCGCACTATTAGACGAACTGTGTAACCAACCAGTTCGAGTAGTTAAACCTGATAAAGGAGGTGGCCTGGTAATTATGGATAACTCAATGTATACTGAAAAAATGCTTGATGTACTTAATTCACAGGCCTACTCTCCAGCTTCATTGAACGAAATACACCGTTCACATAACACGATGAGAGCCCTTTTCCGAGACCTCTTTCTTCAGGGTAAGATTGACCTTGAAACTTATAACTTCATTGACATCACATTACCAAAAATACCAGTCATGTTTGGCATTCCCAAAGTCCATAAGGATGTTAACAATCCACCAATGCGGGCACTGGTTGATGGTAGATCATCTATGACATATCCCAGTGCCAAATTGGTTGACAGGTTATTGTCCAAGTATTTGAAGGACCTAAATGGTGTATGCAAAGACTCCTGGACATTTCTAGGTAGCATTAATAACATCCCGTTCGATGCTGAGAATAATTTTCTCACCATCGCCGTTGTTGACTTATACACATCTATTCCACACCAAGAAGCCTTGGAATGGATAGCGCTTTTGCTTTCTGACCTTGGGGCACCACAAATTGAAATTGACTTGGTCACTGAAGTCTTGGACATAGTCCTTTCATCAAACTACTTCCTTTTTAATAAGGAGTATTTCTTACAGAAAAAAGGTGTGGCGATGGGCTCCCCCTGTGGTGCTTCCGTCGCCAATTTCTTCATGGGCTTTTGGGAAAAGAAATACCTTTTCTCTGTTAGTGATAGGATGCGTCCTGTACAATTTTATACAAGATACCTGGACGACATTTTTATCCTTTACCATGGTAATGACAGAGAAGCCACGGAATTTGTTGACTATTTAAATGACACGACTGAATTTTTAAAATTTACATCAAAATTCTCATCAATAGAAATTGACTATCTTGATGTAAAGTTGAGAAAGGAGGGGAACACTTATTTATCCAGTGTTTACAGAAAACCAACATATTGTAACTCTTTCCTACACTTCACAAGCCACCACCCGTACAAACAAAAAAGATCTATTGTGAAGGGACAAATGGTAAGGGCAGTCAGAATGTGTAGTGACCCCGACACCTTTCAAGAGGAATGTAGCCTATTAAGTAACATGTTCCTTAATAGAGGTTACCCCAGTCATCTCATTGATGAGATTAGGTCAGAAGTGTCATCCAAAAGGATAAATGGAGTTTATAAACCAATCTTGCAAAGTAATTTAACTACCAACACCAGCATCAATGACACGTTTAGGGTTTCCCTTGAGGATACTCTTTTACTAGATGTTACTTCCTCGAACAACCAAGTGCATGACTTTTCCATCAGTTACGTCCACACTTACAGTCTCAATTCTAATACTACTACTGCACTTATCAAGAAAAACTGGCAGTTTATTTTAGGGAGCCCAGGATTTTCTGAGAAATTAGGCCTTTCTCCTAACTTTGTTTTTAAGAGAAATAGTAACCTGAAGGAGCTTCTACAGAGGGACCTGACCAAAAGAACTTTCAACAAACGTTTGGGCATGTACTCCTGTGGGTTTTGCAACTGGTGCCATAAAATGAGGGTAGGGCAGTCCTTCACATTAAGGGAGAGGAAGTTTTCAATACATGCTCCACTCAATTGTGAAAGTAGATCAGTAGTATATGCGGCCTTCTGCGATTGTTGTCCGTCATTTTATCTGGGGAAGACCGACCGCAGATTAAGGGACCGTGTGTATGAGCACATGTATGCAATTAAGAAGAACTCTGATGTGAACGCTTTGGCTAAGCACATTGATAACCACCCTGGACACTCATTCTCATTTATGGCGATAGACCAAGTAGCAAATAGTATCCGGGGAGGTCCTACACCCCTCCTCTTGGAAGTACGCGAACTGGAGTGGCAATTGCGTTTAGACGCATTTAGCTACCCAGGCCTAAATGAAAACTGCAACATCTCAGCAGTACTCAAACTGAGGAGCTACTTGAGATAACATACCTTACCTTTTCCATCACTGGTTTATGTATATTGACACCTCAATAGTTCCTTTTGTACCATGTATATTATAACCATTAAGTGTCTCTTTGCTGTTTTGTTCCCTTGTGATAGGGGCTCACTAAACTCACTTACATGATATTTTACACAACCTTTTTAATTTACCAATCATCCCCCCCCCCCCCCCTTAGTGGTACTGACGTACTTCACTTCATACTTTGAGTCACCTTTAGATTTATCTTCATGTTGTTTATTCACATACTATTGTCATGATTTTAAGAATTTTATAATTTCTTATTTTTTATTCCTGTTTTTATGCTGATGTTTCAGCAGAATTTCAATATCATTTTCAGTTTGTTATTATACATGAAGCACAACCTGTATATTCTTCTTATTGAAGTTGTTGTTTATTTTATTTTAAAGTTTCTATTTGTTTAAATCTTAATTTATTCTTAGGAATTTATGTTGTCATTTCCCTTTTGACTAGTATAAAAGGGGTGTGTGCTTTAATTGATTGTTTGATTATTTTTCTCTGAGGAAGCCATACTTTGGTGTGGCGAAAACGTTTGTTACAAATAAAAGAACCGTTAAGACTACGCTTGGTTTATTAGCTGGCACAAGGTTTCCGTGGCATCTCTGTTTCAACATCTGTGGTAGACCAACATGAAATCATGGACCTATTCTAAATAAACACTAGTAATACCCTGACCATGTGCAACAGACATATGTGAGTTGTTAATGCTACATCCATGCCTTTTACAGTTGTTAGATATCCTCAAAGAGGTCATCGAGGGCATGCATGATAACAACATTATTATCCTGTGGAGCTTGACCAGGCCAAGGCACTTGACACAAATCCACACTGAGGTATTCACTCAGCGCTGTCAGATGTGTCCATAAGCACCTATATCAACAAGTGGGTAGACCACTGGATCACATACATGGCATCTAAATATGTTGAAATGTGTGTGAAGTGACCCATATCTAGTGTCCAGTGATCAGGTCTGTACATCAGTGCTGTCTGCAAGGCCCTTTCCTGTCCATTACTTAATTCGCAGATGTCAAGAATGACATACACATCCTGTGTCCAAATCTCTCTCTCTGGAGGACTACAGATTGTGGGCAATCATTGACTCCAGCTGTGATATTAGTATAATGCAGACAATATCAACAAACACCAAAGATTGCTGCCACAGCCATGACAACAAACGAGATGAAACAAAAACAGGAGGAGATTTGTTATGTCATAAAGAAAAATGCACAACCCAATCGTAATGTAGACATCAAACCCTATAAGCAGAACAAGTGTATGTGACCTGTGTCCTGGGTTAGATGGTATGTGTAACATCCTCCCTTGTATTTTACAGGACTACTGAGTATGTACAGGACATCCATATCAAAGGACATAACAGCTCCATAGTTCCCTTCATCACACCAATAGCTGAGTACAATGCACCCTTCTTCATGTACCTCCCTAAACATCTTCCAATGATGTATAACTGAAGTGTACTACCTTTGCTACAGTGAGCTCTCACACATATTATTGGCCATAATTCGGTATTAATTTTGTTGCATAAACATTACTGTCTGATGGTGCATAACCCCCATCAAGGTATTATACCAGATGCATGTATGATACCTGTTCTGGTGATGCACACAGTACTTACATAGCTGTTTGACAGCACTGATGACATGTGTTACTTTTGCGACATTGTGGATTGTGCCATATATATTTGCTAGCCTGTATTGATCATGTCACATACAAGTGTAGCAGTGTCCCTACTAACACCTCCAACAGATCGTGTCAAGAATGTGTGCTTAATTACCCTCATAGATTGCTGACATGTCATAATAGATGTACAAGTGTGTTCATGCAGAGCGATTTGTGATCACTCAGAATCACATATGTTATGTCAGAGACATGGAATTACTGGTGATATTTTTCTGACATAGTCCATGATTGTGAGTGCTTCTGTTCACTGTTGCCTGTGAGCCTGTAACTGTGCCCCATTTGCTGGAAATCTCTGCTGACATTGCAGTCATATTTAGGAAAATTAGTTTGCACAGCTTCACGAATTGCACCCAACACCGTCTGTATATGTCATCCCTGTTAGATGTCCTCTCCGTTGTTCATGTCAGGATGCTTATATCACAAATACTTTGTCTCCATTGTTATGCCACCTTGCCTGACAGACAAATAATACACATTTTTACTGTGCAGTCCATAATGTACCATGTTGATATGTGATTAGTATTCCTGCTACAACTGTCTTCATTAACATGCCCTCATCTGCTGTACATTATGAAGTTTCACCTGTCCTATTTTCCTGTGTTCATTCCTACAACTCATCTGCATGTCCCTATTCAATACACACACTTCCCCTGACTGTTTATTTTAAATGGCATTCCATGTACCATTACAGATCATTTACACAACTTTTGTACAGAATGCCTGGAATGGGATTCCACAATATTCTGCACTGTATAGACTGACCTGTAATATGTTTGGACCTTATACATTGCTGTATGATAAATCCTGGTAATCATTGTGGCATTCTGTGCAATCCCACTAACTTAGTTTGCTCATAGTTAAACAGGTCAGCTATCCATGTTGCTTTACACAGTTTCCACAAAACCATGTTTGTTTATGATTAAACATGGTGCATGGCATGAATATGTAATTAGCACTGCTGCTCAGCGTGTAAACACACAAACTCCATGTTAAATCCTACTGTCAGCTTCCTTTTGTATTGGGCAGTTGTTAGAAGTTCCTTGCAGTTAAATAAATTCACAGGGATCATAATTTAATTCATCTCATTCACGCTTCTAACTGTTAGAAATTGTTTTGATGTGTTACATTTTGCTATCATTTCATTACTATCTTACAACAAGCCTTTTTTTAATTTATCTAACACTATTTTTCTCTCAAAACTCTCTACCCTGTTTTTAGCTCTCTGCCCTGAGTTACCCCTGCGAGTAAAACCCTCGAGGATACCTCAAAACTCTACTTCCAAACCTCAGCTGTCTTAATTGCTCCAGCAAAGTAACAAACATCTAGGCAGGCTTCTCAGCTGCCTCATTCCCTCTATGTTTGGACATTTCACCTACAGGAATTTAAGGAAGTATGTGTAACTGCTAATGAACCCTTTATAACTTATGTTTTGGCCTTGATAGATGGTTTGTAGTACTCTAGCCTGCCAGGATAGCCAGCAGCCTTAGCTCCCCCCCCCGATACACACTAGCTGCACTCATTTTCCAAGTATTGCCCCAAGGCTACTCTAAGTGGCACAAGACCTTAGACTCCTCTGCTAAATGTTATGTTTCTATCTTAACGATAACCTCTCCCCTTTCACTGTATCTTCTAACTCTTCTAGCCCACTCTAGCTATAACACCTTATTTTCTAATTTCCCCCTCTAGCTTCTCATACCTCACTCCTGCCCAGCACCTTAGGTCTTTCTCCCTTCCTTCTTACCCCTCTGTAAACCTTCTTTCACTGAGTGACTCCAGAACCCCTCCGGACCTCTTGGTTCTACCCGCTCCGTTCGCCCTGCGGGCTCACTCCGCTCCCCTACCCTACCCCCAAATCCCACCCACCCCCAGTGCATCTAGCTTTATTCCCCCATAGCCACACCCCCTGAAACTCACATCCAATTAAACAATTATTAGCAATACCTACCCCTCCCTATCCCCACCCACATTAACCACTAATTATCTACCTCACCTATACCACTTAACCATTGGGATCCTTCTCACCCACACCAATCCCAACTCTATCTTCCACTACCAACTTTATATTTCTATACTTAACTACTCCTACAGTAACTTATCTCTCTAGCTTTCATATATATCCTATCTACCACATAACCACTCTACATATCTCACAATCTGACACACTACTTCTACCCAGATACATCCAGTTAATTTATATAGTATCCACTTTATTCAATACTCAACTACTCTAAGTCCACTGTTCTATTTACTCCTCCTCATCATGCGCTCTAAATACCCCTTCACCTTACTCCCACTATTACTACTATTCTCTTTATCCTCTTTATATCTTCTCTCCCAATCCACAATTTCCACCCACTCCCAACCCTTTCATATAACTAATCCTCATAACACTTCTTTCTCACCCTCCTATTCTCTTATCTCCCCCCATTTATATTCCTCAGAAAACCTCCTTCTCTTTCGGCACAAACTTATCTCCTATCATGCTAACTTTTCCACCATGACTTTTAGCAAACCCTTCCAACTCATAAAACAACCTAATCTCATCTCCTTGCTAACTACCCACATTAACCATTACATACTACACCTTACAAGCGCTCTCATATCTGGAGATATCCATCCTAACCCAGGCCCCACCACTACTACTGCTGTAAATAAATCCCTATTATTCACATCCTTAAACTCTCAAAGTGTAGTAAACAAAGTCCCAAACCTACATGCATGGCTCATACACAATAAACCTGACATCCTCACTATCTCAGAAACCTGGCTAAAACCACACATTAAAGACTCTGAAATAGCTCCTCCTAACTACTCCATCATTCGAAAAGACAGACCTCACAAGAAAGGTGGAGGAGTAGCCCTCCTATACACCTCCTCCCTAGTAGTTACCCCATATAACAAACCTACTCCACACTTTAATAATGCAGAACTTCTCCTTACCATGCTACAAATCAATAATCATAAACACATATGTATAGCTTCCCTTTACATCCCCCCAGGGGATAATATCTCCACACTTGAACTCATCCTTTCCTGGCTATCCAGTAACATTAGTAATGAAACCATAATCCTAGGAGATGTTAATATTAACTGGGCCCTTATACAGTCCCCTACAAACCTCACTAACATCAACCTTTACAATTTCTCACAACTGATCACTTCAGTAACCCATCCTGCCAAAAACCCCTCCAATGGGAGTATATTGGATTGGATTCTAGTCTCCCACCCTCACTACTACAACAACAGTGGCACTCTTCCCGACCCACTTGGTGACCACTTACCCACCTTTACCCACCGGCTTCCCACTATCCTTCAGCAGACTCATAACTACATTACTATCCGTGACCATAAAAACTTCAACCCATTAATTTTTTCAAACTCACTACAAGCAATTAATTGGAACTGTCTAAAAACATTATCTCTAGACGATGCAGTCTCACACTTCAACTCAACTTTCTTAAAACTACTTGACTCCCAAGCTCCTCTATGGACTAAAAGAATAAAAACTAAATCAGCCCCATGGCTCTCCAAAACTACTCTTGCTATCATGAGACAAAGAGACAAAGTTTGGGGACGCTACCAAAAACACAAGACAATACCACTCCTTAACGAATATAAAATGCTCCGAAACAAAGCAAAGAAACTCACTACTTCTGATCGTCAAAACTATTTCTCTACACTCCAAAACCAGAATAAAAACAACCCTCAGAAATTCTGGAAAGGGATCTCTACTCTCCTCCACCCCAGTAAACCAGATATTCCTACCCCAGACCCAAATGCTCCAGAACATGAATTAGCCACCCAATTTAATTCCTTCTTTATTGACTCTATCTCTAAATTAACCTCCTCATTCTCAAACTGCTCTCTACTATCTAATACCTCCTCATCCACCCCCACTATCTCTACTTCTTCACCCTACTCCTCAACCATAATCTCCCCTACCCCCTCTTCTACACAAACTCTATCATCATTTCCTACTCCCCAAAATTTCCCCCCTCCTGACTGCCACCTCTTCTCACTAAATCCCATACAAACATCAACTATTAAAAACTCCTTCAGAAATTGAAACCATGTACCAATGCTCCAGATAATATCCCCTCTTACTTTCTCAGTATAGCTGCTGAAACTCTTGCCTACCCCATTAGCATTTTAATTAACCGCTCACTACTAGAATACACAGTTCCCCAAATCTGGAAACAAGCTTTTATTATACCTCTACATAAAGGTGGTAACAATAGTAACATTACTAATTTCTGCCCCATAGCCATCCTGTCCCCCATCTCTAAACTCTTAGAAAAATGTGTCCAACTTCAGCTCCTTCCCCACCTCCTAGACAACCATCTTATAACTCCCACACAGCACGGGTTCAGACCCAATCATAGCACCATGACAGCCCTCCTCTCTTTCCTTGAGGTTGTAAATAAAGCCTGGACAAATTGTTTCCACCTTACTTCTTGACCTTTCCAAAGCCTTCGATACTATCTCACATAGCCTGCTCTTAAACAAACTTTCTAATCTTCACCTATCTTCCTCCTCTTTGAACTGGTTCTCTAGCTACCTATCTAATAGAAGCCAGGCTGTAAAATGGAAAAAAGCTACCTCCTCTTTCCTTAGTACCCCTACAGGAGTTCCCCAAGGCTCCATACTGGGTCCTCTTCTCTTCAATATCTTTATAAATGACTTCCACAAATCAATCCCTTTCTCTAGCATCATCCAATATGCAGATTATTCAACTATTATCTGTTCCGCCTCTTCTATCTCTACACTACAAAAACTTACTCAAGATGCTTTCTCTTCCACTGAGCAATGGATGGTTTGTAATCATCTAGCTCTCAATGCTACCAAGACCAAACTAATGTTATTTACCCCTTCTAAAGTCATCCCTCCTGACATGGGTACTTTCTCAATTACTACTCAACACAACTCACCTCTTGAAATTGTGTCAGAAACCAAACTACTCGGGGTCCAAATCGATAACCTACTTAAATTTAACTCCCACCTGCAAATCAACATCAAAAAAACACACCAAAAACTTGGCATGCTTTATAGACAGAATGCCTACCTCACATCTGCCACTAAAATCACTCTCTCTACCTCCTTCCTAATCCCATCCCTGCTATATGGTGCCCCACTACTAACTAATCTTCAGTCCATGTTAAAAAAACAACTTACTTCCTGCTATAACAAAATTGCAAAATTCGCCACCAGCCAAAAGTCCTCCACCCACCATTGTTTCTCCCTCCATAACCTAAAATGGCTAGAACTTCCCAATCAACTAACTTACACTCAACTAACTCTAGCCCATAAGCTTATTCTCAACCCTTCCCTCTGTCCCTCTCTTTCCTCTGCCTTTAAAATGCACCTACCTAACAGAGTTCTAAGGTCAAATAATCAAAATCTACTCGAAGTACACAAACCAACTCATCCCCCAGGCAAAAACCTTCTTTCCTTCAGCCTCGCTCGCCTGTGGAACTCCCTACCTCCACTCATCCGCACCACCTCTAACCACTCTGCCTTCAAAAAGTCTCTCCACCTTCATCTAGCTTCACAGTGGGAATGCTCTTGTTCCCACCCCACATAACTAGCTCTACTCTACACCTGTAGCTATGAAATTTGTTCTCTAATCAGTATTAATATTTTACATTTATTCCATTACTTGTAGGTTTCTTCTTTTTGTATTAACTGTTATGACTGCTTTTCTAAATGTGATTAGTTCTACTTTTAGTATATATAATTATTAATAACTCTCTGTATAAAAATTGTTACTGCTAAATGTTGAAAATACACTCTGTTGGAGCTTTTCTCCCCAGGACTCCATTGAAAACGGGTTCTTTAAGGCCCAATGGACTATCCTGGTAAACCAACGACAATAAATAAATAAATAAATCTGTGTAAATAAATATGGGCAGGGGATTCATTAATCCTTCTTGTAAGACTAAATAAGTCTTACACAGAAACTGCATCCTAAGAGGAAGATGTCAGCGCGCCATGCATATTCATGAGGGTGCGCTGACTCAACTCTAAGGCTAACACGGAGTATGCACAAGTGCAGGGGGTGTGTCGGACTGCCAGCAGTCCAAAAATCCACGCCCCTGCAAGTCCCTCAATCTGCAAATGTCAACTGACATGAGCGAGTCTGCTCAAATGTGTACATACCCAACACTACACTCCCCCCACATTCTAAACCCCTGTACAATTATAAAATGTAAAACTTTCCTTTTTTTTTTTATTATTCCCGATATAGCTGCCCGTATTTGCGCGTGTTTGCCCATTGCTTAGCAACAGTTAGTGTAGAGATCGAAGAGGATTATAAGAAACTTATATGCAAATTAAGTCAAATAGCAATAGTGTAGTGGTAGGGCCTTTGCACAAAGAAGAGGCGTTCCCGGTTCGAGTCCCACCACTCCCCTTTCTATTTTCTGTAGGAAATCTGTATAGAAAAATAATTCCTGACATTTATCTTTTAAATGTTAGTAGAAAGCATTGAAATGGCCTAAGTAGTAGTGAACAATGTTTTTATATATATATATATATATATATATATATATATATATATATATGGTTATGCATACTGATGAATGCATAAGTAACGTATCTTAAGCAATGTGAAGCACTGCTAAGCAAAGTTTACCAGTATTAAGCACATTTAAGTATAATTGCTCATAGCTTAGCACTGCTTTAACTAGCACAATGGCTTTGCTCGTAGCTGCGCATCATGCCGCCAACTAGTGCAAACAAAACATGTTTGCGCGTAGCTGCTCACCGCACTAACTAGTGCAAAGTCGGGCAACGTAGAGCACTGTAGAGCAACGTTGGGCAAAGTCAGCTAAACACAGCCATACCTCCTAGCCAGTCTGGCCAGTAGTAAAATAAAAAGCAATGACAGGCCTCGAACCCGGGATACTGTGCACCATAATTACAGTATTGAACCACTAAGCCATGACACCTTTTGATATGCATGCACTTTCAACACACACATACATATTAATGAAAGTTTACCCAGTGCTAAGCAGGTGTGCTTTCAGCTGAGATTTTCAAAACTGACCAATCACAAATAAGTGGGGGAAATGAGGCATATTTAAGCCCCATAGGTGGGAATACTTGTCATAACTGGTTGTAGCTCCCATCTGCAGGCAGCATGACTGGTGTTGGAGAGCGCTCTCGCTTTCGAGCGCAACGGTGGGGCATTGAGGAGTCAAAAGTGATGGTTTGGCTCCTCGTCCATAATCATGATGACAGACTCCTGCAGGACCAGTTCCAGGGCACTGAATACAAAGCAGAAGCCTGGAACCATCTAGCACATGATATCACCAGTGCCACAGGCATCCCTCAGACTGGTGAGTAGGTCAGACACCACTACTCAGACCTGAAGAGATGGAAGCAGGACCAACTGAACCAGTGGATACAGGAAGCCAGTGGGATGCAAAATGCTCCACTACTGAGTAGGTAGCCATGGAATGAAATATGTAAGAATTGCTATTGTAGTCTATATTATGGATAGGTATATGTCTCAAAATCACTTCATTTACCTCACAGCTCCAGGTGTCCATGCTGCGAATCAGCAAGCCTATGCAGATAGGCTGCTAAGGCTGCGCCACCAGGCAGGTTAGTAATTATTCTGCATGTATTGTTATATAAAATAATTGAGAGAGCATGAAAAAGAGTGTTGTAACCCATTAAGAAAGGTATAATACATCTTGAATAAATCTTCTGCATGCACTGTAATATCAAATAAATGAGAGAGCCTCTATAAAAGTGTGTAATGTAATTAATAAAGGTATAATTCCTGGAGTGTGTCCATGTCACCTTCTTCGATATGTTGTTGTACTCTTGCATTATAGGTTCATAGGTTCATAGGTTCATACTAGGCTATCTGCCCGAGGGCATTTACAAGCCTAGCCCATAGTTTTGTGGCTTACGCCACCCCTTTAGTATGTGGAACTATACCCATTATTTTGCTGTGCCTCTGTCGAGCAGTGACACTGAGGTAATCCCTGGGGTATATCTGCGATCTCCCATCCATTGGTCAAGATTTCTCTTGAACAAGGCCAGCGAGGTGCTCTGCCTCACATGTACCGGGATTTTGTTCCACAGCATAGGGAGTATTTGGGTGATGAATCTATCCCTCCAGCACGTCCTATTGATAGCCGTGTCGAGGTTTAAGTCTCCCGCCCTTGTGGCTCTGATGGATCTAGATTTTTTGAGGTGAAGCATATTCATCAAATCTGGGTTTGACATGGCCTTGTATGTTAGGCAAAGGTCACCTCTGAGCAGCGGTGCGACTGAATAGAGCTGGAGTTCTTTCAGTCGGGCAGCATAGGACAGATTTTTGAGACCTTTTATCCTTTTGGTGAGGAACTTTTGTGGCCTCTCCAGCTGCTGCAAGTGTCGGGTCAGATACATTCGAATGGGGCATTGTACTCAATCATTGGTCTGATGAGTGATGAGTAAAGGGAGACAATGACCTCCCTTGATCTAGATGAGAATCCCTTCATGATAAGGTGGGCAATGTAGAAGGTCTTCCTAACTACTTTAGCTACATGGGTGTCGAATGACAGACTACTATCAACCTGGGTCCCCAGGTCCCTGATAACTTCTTCTGTGCTCAGTGGATTGCCACCTATTTGGTAGCTAGGGGTAACCTTGTTTTTCGAAGGTATGACTATGCATTTTTGGCATTTAACTTTAGGCCGTGGCTCTGGCACCAGTTATCCGTTTCTGTGAGACCCTTCTGAAGGATATCTGTGTCAGATGTGTTTTCTACTATGGCCCACTTTGCTGTCATCTGCAAACTTTGTCAGCCATAACCCTCCTGTGTTTGCTTGTACTTTGGAAAAGTAGATGCCAAACAAGAGTGGGCCCAGGACTGAGCCCTGTGGGACACCACTTGTGACAGGCTTTGAGTCTGACATGGCGCCAGCAACTCTGACCCTGTGGGTTCTGTCACTCAGCCAGTTTGCAACCCATCTTGTGATGTATGGGTTAACATTTAAGCTGATGAGTTTTTCAATGATACCCGAGTGGGGTATTGTATCGAAGGCCTTAGCCAGATCGAGGTAGGCTGTATGGACTGCCTTTCCCTCATCAATGGCTTTGGTGACTGTTTCGAAAAAGTCAACCAAGTTTAAAAGGCATGATCTGCCTTTGACAAAGCCAAACTGGGTTGGATCCAAAGTCTGCAAATTCCCTATGTCTTTATTTATGAGGTCCATTATGATCCTCTCCATGGCTTTGCAGATAAGGCTTGTCAAGCTATGGAACTGAGATCCCCACCCATGGGCAGACACCATTACTGTTGTATTAAGCGCTGTCAACCCACACTTGGGTAGGCCCTTATAAAGTGGAAGAAGGGAGTGCAAGTAGCTGCTAAGCATATATACAGTCCTCAATAGTTGGTTAATGGCTGGCATGTATAGGTTAATCTGGTACATGAGTAGCTTGTTATTGTGTTCCCCAGAAATGTCAGTGTGCTGCTAGAAATGTAGGGGGCTGTTAAAATATATTTGATAATGTCACCTGAACACATCCAGATATGTAGATATATAAATATAAATAAAATATATAAATACGTAGCAGTAACGTCTGCATCCTGGACAGTCTGTATGTCATATACAGGTCAGGTATATAAAGAACTAGCAAAACCCATTTCACAATTTAACGGACATTGTCAAGTAAAATAATACATGTAGGGGATGTATACCTGCAGTCAATAGGAATGTAGTGTAAACTATAAGTACATATAAGTTGTTAATGGAGGTATCTTTTTACACCCTACTGTATGTGCATAAACAATGCAATTCCACACGTCAATGGGTATGTCTAATCTCAAAACACTTGTTGGGACATATGTCCTATTGGTTCAAAAATATCTGCATTTACTTTGATGCATGTTCCCTGTTCAAATACCACAATCTTGGTGTCCTGTTGCCACCAATCAATTTTGCATGCTGTTGGAATATCCACTGTTGTTCTATATATGCGTGTGTTATGCTTGCTGTTCAACTGTTGGAACTCTGGTGTGTTGGGTTAATGGGAACACTACTGCATGTTGTTACAACTAATTTGGAATGCTGTTGGCTGTTAACAACCCATATTGTCATTAAATCCTCCTAAACCTAGAATGTATGGGAAGGCTGGTCCCAGCGGACCCACCTGTCCCACCTTAGCTGGCGATGGCACCTGGCACCAGCAGGTTCGGTGCCCAGCCTGGGACCTCCTCCTCCATTGGTCTGTGCCACCTTTGGGTGGAAGCACTGCAGGGGATGGGGCTCATTTCCCCCATGCAAGCATGGCCAGAGGAGGGCCACCTATCACCCTCCGAACGGTCCTGGCTGTGGTGCATAGGGAGATTGAGCGTTCAGTCGCTGATCCTCTACGCCAGCTTGAGGCACGTGTGGCATGACTCACGGGTGAGCCTGTCCCTCTAATGCAGCCCCCAGCACAGTCATCCTCTGGGCTGTGAAGGTGCAGTGGTGTCTGCCCATGGGTGGGGATCTCAGTTCCACTGTTGCCATCTGTGGGCTCATGGGCTTGCGATTTCCAAATATCCTTCCCCGTCAATGGTGTTCACCCACCACATGTGTCATATTCCGCCGCTGTATGCATCTTGTTTGTCTTGTCTGTTTACCTCCCCAACCTACCTCCCATATATACCCACTTCCCCTACTACACATTCCACTCTCACCTGAAAAAAAAGGGCAATCTGCTCCCAAAAAAAAATTACGCCCCATACATAGCTGCTCATTTTGCACACATGTCTGCTGGACACATAAACTGATATTTAATTGGCAGTACAACATACTTTGTTGTCCTCACCCCTCTCTCAGGGGTGGAAGGTTTCATATTTCCCTACAAATTTCTAGCATATGCACAGCTGTTGCTCTTAAAGAAATGGGCAGCTATGGACCTTCCCTACACCCATCCTGCACATCCCGAGCTGTTTTCCCCACTGTCTTTCCCCTCTTTGTACCCCTTTTTCACCACTTTCCTGTCTCCCCTTTATCTTTTCTTTCAAAGAAATGAGCGCGGGGTTTAGCAGGAGTCAGCACCTTTAAGCTGTAGTTAGCGGGTTTGCGCGAGTGTGCGCTTGTGTGCGCTTAGCTAAGTATTGCTAAGCTTCGTGCAAACCCGCTTACAACTGCTTAAATGTGCCTTAGTCACCCTGCATGTGAGGGCCCTTGTTCTGCTCAGCAGCAAAATAAAACACCTCTGTCAGTCTCAAACCCCGCACCTTGGACACACTAGACTGCATGAAGTACCACTAAGCCACAGTAGATATACAGCAGGTTGTTGCTGAAATAGATATATCATGCATCAGAATGAGTGAATGTAAAGGAAAGATAGGAATGCCATAACACAAAACCTGTTCTGTGGAACTTTACCAGCAGTATTTGTGGAATTGCATTACATGACTGTGATAGCAGAACCAGCCATTCTATCAGTAAATAATGTTACAGCAGCACTTTACAACCCCCACACAGTATCATAGCAGGACAATCCCCACCCAAATGTACAAAATACCTGTGTGTTCAGGGTCCACCAAGGATGTAGGTAGGCATACTCAGTACTGGAATTGTCCAATTTTCTTGATAATCCTGTGCTAATGTCAACAATAAAAAAGCACAGACTGTGCAGAAGTGAGTACATTAATATTCACAGTATAGCAGTTCACAAACAGTTCATGTGCCAAATGAATACATCTCAATAACTACTTATGTATGGCAGCTAATTTTATAAGTAGAAAAGAAACTACATACTCCCACATATCCTGTGTTAGCATTTGTAGGGGTGAGTACAATTCTACACTGACAACTGTGTACTGGAAGTGGCAACATTCAGGTCTGAGTACAACATTCAAATCACTGGCTACACCCCTAGCTTCAGGTATAAGAAGTATACCAACCTTCTGACTTACACAACGGTGTCCACAGCAAACAAGCATGGGCCCCACTTTGGAAAGCTGAAAGGGCTACGCCTACCTGACATAGCAATTTATAGAATTGGGTTGCTATGACAGTGAGTACTGCAATCACCACACAGCAGGCTGCATGCAATTACCAAATGGTGGCCACCAAATGGTCCAGAGGCCACCACATGCACATGTGCAGATACCTATAAAAGCAGGCTGTACTTACTGTCCACACATGCAATCATGCCATTGCTGGTACAGAGAGAGAGACAGAGACAGACACCGACAGACAGACAGACAGACAAAGACATCTACATCAACAGCACTGCAATAGCAACAGAAAAATAAATAAATAAATAAAATTAAACCAAAAAAAAGACACATGGAACTGAAATTTGCAAACACATACAAAGGAAAGGTATGTAACAGATATGTATTTGCTGGCATTTAGTAGATGTTTTCGAAGAGTACTCTATATACTTTGAATCATCCATATGTGGCAGCAGTACGTATCTATGCACAGATGTCCTGCATAACTACTGCCATGGACAAATCAGTGTGTAGCTGTGTGCAGTGGGATATAACTGTGACATATGTAGCTCAGCATTAAATGTCAAACATCTGATCCATGTTATCTGTGTTCTGTACAGTAGTGTGTACAATGGCTGTTTGGGGGAGTAGCGCATACAGCTATATAAACATGGATGTGACAGAGTAACAAATGCATGATAGTCATATTAACGTGTAGCTTAACATTGGCAACTGCTGTACCAGCTAGTATGCTAATCTAGCATTTGCAGCTATATATACACCCTCTAATATTACTGTGTGCTCACATGTGACACCTGTTCATGTTGCAGCAAGGTCCAACAGGTCAGCTGGGAGGTCCACAGACTTACAACAGTGTGGACCTTGTGTGTGTATGGCACACACATATGGAGAGATCTTTCTTTGTCAGATATATTAGCATCTGTACATGTGCATAGAGCAAGGGACATACTGCAACTTTTTGTGAAGGGTGGACATATATATGTTGTTGAAGGTTGTTATGTGCACATTTCTATGTAGGTTGTAGTGTGTGGCAAACAAGACAGCACACAGTGCTGGTATATGATATGTGGTGGTCAAACGCTGTGGGTATGATTTGTCAGGTTTGCAGTGCTGCAGCCAGTGAGGCCTACTAAAGCTACATGGGCTGAGAACACCTTCAATGCATTCCGCACAAGACTGTGCAATATTATTACATAACTGTATACCTCACAACCTTTGCATAATTGATATTCCTACCATGAAAGGTGGACTGTATATGTGCCCATATGTATATCTATATGTACACCAATGGATGTTTATATGTATGGGTATATATATATATATATATATATATATAGAGAGAGAGAGAGAGAGAGAGACAGGGTCATAGTTACTGCGACAGATGCCTGGTGACACAGCCATGGACTCAAGCTCAATGTTGAAACTACATTGGCATCCCTTCTAGCAAAAACTCTGTACCCATGAACTACCACATAGGTGGTAGTCTACTTAACACCGAAAGTGTGATAAGAGACCATAGGACACAGGTGGATAGTAGTCTCCCCTGTGATAATCACAGTACCACACTAGTCATATAATCTGTCTATGTCACACACCTCATCACATAAGGTGTGTCATCCAGGGAAATATAGGTCAGTGTTCCCCTCTACTCATCACTCATAAAACCCATTATAGAGTACAATTCCCCATTTGGTATGTATCTCACAAGACATCTACAGCAACTGGAAAGGCCACAGACATACCACACAAAGTAGTACCGGCCTCAAACAGATGCCTTATGCAGACCGTCCCCCAAAACCACAGCTAGACTGTGTTGCATACCGCCTACCCAGAGGTGACCTCTGCCTAACATACAAAGCTATGTCAAACCCAGAGCTGTTGGACATGCTCCACGTCAACAGATAACAATCCCTACAACCTACGCGCTCTAGTGACCTAAACCTTGTCCCCTCAATAAACAGAACATGCTGGAGGGATAGATTTCTATCTCAGAGACATCCCATACTCTGGAACAAACCACCTATCAATAGCAAACAAAGTTCCTCATTAGCAATCATCATGAATAATCCAGATGATTGGATGGGAGATAGGAAATACACCTCGGGAATCACCTCTGTGGCTCTGCTTGACAGGGGCACGTGAAATTAAATTACGTGTGTCAAAGGCCAGGGTAGCATATGGCTAGGCTTCTATAGGCCCTAGGGCCAATAGCCTATTACCTACCTATGAACCGATACACACCCACATGTACTTGTTGCAATAATTGCTGTGTGAGGTTGACTGAGTGTGATGGTGAATTTGTTGGTGAATGTGTCAAAGTTCTTTATATGTATGATAGCTTAGTGGGAAACTGTTTCTGTCATGGTATTTTGTGTCCTAGCTCTGATCCCAGCAAAAGATGTGTATGCTATTGCTAGGCAGAAAAAGCTGTATGGCATACGGTCTGATGTAGTCCCTTGGTGTCAACTGGGGTGTGCCATTGTAGGCTAAAGCAGTACATGTATGCTTATTGATTGGTACTACTGGTGAATCCAAATCCCGTATGAACTGTAGTACTACCTGAAGCTGTAGACCTAACCAGCACAGTATGGTGTATGACCACATTGCTTGGAACCACTGTTTTGTGTGTTCCCTGTATTCCTCACAGATTACACACCTCAGGCATAAGGTTTTGTAAGTACTGACACACAGTACTGTATGGTATACAGGTAAAGCTCATCCGGGTTGCCATACCTTTGTGTCTTGTATGTATGTCTGATGTGTGTGTGGGTATGCCTATAACATGCCCTCAGTCATATGTGTGTCACAGGATATAAGTGCGCATCTAGCAACATGTATAGTCTAGTACAGCAGTATGCCACCTATATTAACAAACGTGCACATATGTTAGGCAGGGGGTTGCCATCAACAACTAGTGTGGTATACTGGTAATACTGTAACTAGACTTTACAATCATTGCAATGGATGACATATTTCTTTATGCATTAGCTTGATATATACCTCCTGTGGCTAGGTGGTGCATTGTGTCGCATACAGTGTGCCATGTACTGTTGTATAGTCTTACATACTGGTTTCTCTTTGTTGCTGTGCAGAACATGGTTTGATATATAGAGCATGCCAGGCACTGTCAGGCACTTGTGGGTTGAGCACTGATATGTAGTATTGAAAGTGTGTATCCTCTGACAGCCAATAGGTTGCTATATATATATGTCAGTTCAGTGATATCTGTACTTTAGAATGTTAAGTGTGCCACATGACTTGCTCACACATACTGTTTCATTGTCTTCCAGGGTCATGGCTTACCATCGCAACCCTACCTATAGCCTAGCAGAGGATGAACTGATAACAACCATCCTGGTTCAGCACTACATCCTGCTGTTCTCAAGAACCAGCCAGGACCAGCATGAGTGGACTGCACTGTGGGAAGATGTTGTCCGTAGGGTAAATGACATAGGCATGCATAACTGGACCTATGAGCAGGTATGCCATCACTGCAGTGATTTACTTAGACATGTCCGGCAGCGTGCGTCTGATGTCTGTAGACAACAGCTTGCCACAGGTGGTGGGGTAGCCATCCATCCTCCCCTCACCAGAGTGGTGGAGCTGCTCCTGAGCCTGGTGGCTCCTAGCCAACAACAACAACAGCAAACATGTATCATCATGGAGGCCGGAGCCACCCAGTGAATTGACACGGAGCGTGCAGGTAACATGGCATATCTGTAGACTACTGTTACCTCTATTGGTAGATCATGTATATGTGAGATGTGTACTGTGTAGTTAGAAGATGTGGAGCCTGGTGTTGTGCAATACTGATAATTTGGACATAGTCTGTAGGCCTGTGACTGTCAACTGTTGTACTACTGTAAGATTGCAAACCCACAGTAGCAATGCCACAGTTGTCGCCACTGACAAACTGTCTCATATCTTTGTAGGTCCCTCTGGTGTGACAACAAGGCAGCAGACCCATGCTGGTGAGTGTGTTCTATAATTAATATTGCAAATTAAATGTGCATGTCATAGGTGAAGTGTAGGCCATGTTTACGTAACACACCTACACATAATGCATGCTGTGCATGTTTGCTGTGAGACTATGCACATCTCAGTAACGTGAGTAGCTGCCTCAAACACATGCAATACACAGAGCATCCTACGCAACTGTGACAACACTGTAGTGGACATTGGATAGGCAGAGTCGATACACATGCACACAACATACACAACTTTGTCATACGCAGTACACGTTAATATGCTACACATGGCATATTCAGACACCCGCTGTAAGGTCACACTCCAGTATCCCAAATGCCATCCACACAGCACACATAATATACCTGAGGGGTAGAGGCCTATCATGGGGCTGTGCAACACTCTTCAACACATAACACATTCATGTTAGGCAATGCTCCCTATTGGACACCTTACAAACCCATGTAACAACTGGCTGTGAAATGGTGAATGTAGCCATGGTACTGCAGTTGAAGTACAGCATGCTAGGTGCCAGTCTGGCACACATTAGTAGCCTTGAGTGACTACATGATGCTGCATGATGATGGCTCATGGTACTACACCCCATCCAGTTACAGTAACCACAGTACTACACATAGCATTCATTGCTATGCACCTCAATGTTGTGTGTGTGCAAACATATGCACCTATACACAATATGCATAGCAATCACCATTTGTACAAAGTGACACATATATGTCTTGTAATGCTATTGAGTGTATATGTCACATGACACGCACTGGTTATGTGTGATGTTTAATGTTGCAGTTGTGTTGTTGCATGCAATGTCATGGCTGGCACTGGCATGTCCACAATATGTCCTACACTCACCATAATCACTGTACAATGGCTATGTTGAGCAATGGTATTCCATCAGGTATACATGCACCACTCATCCTGTGTGTATACATAGCATGCATGTGCTAAACCTGTGTCCACAAGTATCTGCTAAAGACACAGATGCTCTAATCAGAAATGGATATCTATGTGACACACAGATAAACATCCAGTCATGGTATGTATACTTGTGAGTGATGGTGCACAGGACATTGTAGAGCTTTTAATACTTGCACAGCAATGTTGTGTCCATGTACACATTGTGTTCCAGGGTGAGGCCAATTACTGAACAACAACCCACATGCATCAAAGCCATGTATACTGTTATTAACAAGGGCTGTCTACACTCACACTGCATGCTGTTGAGCAACACACATCCTGCATTCTGACACATGTGATATGACTGTTTGGCTTGTGATACTGTACCCCACCATCAACCGCTATTGAGTATGTTCTGGATTGCTGGTGGTGTGTGTGTGTGTGTGTGTGTGTGTGTGTGTGTGTGTGTGTGTGTGTCTGCTTTAGTGAGGAGTGTATTTGTGTGCATGTGTGCTTGTGTGCATGTGTTCATGTGTTCATGTGTTCATGTGTGCATGTGTGCATGTGTTCCGACAGAATGTACAGGTCATAAAGTGTGTTCCCTGTCTTCCTCTCATAGGTGCTGAGGTTGGGTTGGTTCACTGCAGCAGGGAACCTGATGTCACTGAACCAAATAGTGATAATGAGGATAGGTGTGTTGAGGAACAGGCATGTTTGCCAGGGTCTGTCGTTGGGCTACCAATCGACAGTGCACAAGTGTCCACCCCATCCATGCAAACAGTCATACTGCCAATACATCCATCACCAATGCCCTTAGCTGAGGGACAGTGTTCAGTCGGCATTGGCCAGGACAATGTGATATCTATGGCACATGCATCCAGACACAGCAGCAAATAAATTTAAAACGGGTGGCGAAAGCCAAACACATTCTGGCTAGGCTTATAAATGCCCTAGGGCAGATAGCCTAGTATGAACCTATGAATCTATACCCAGATGTCTGGAACGGTACCACATAGGCAGATGTCCAGGGGTTCTCATCGGAGCACTGCTGCTCATCATGCCCCTGGCAGACATGCCACAGGTCTTTCAACCTCACGCATATTCCAGGCTGTCATGGAGGCACAGGCATGTATGGAATGATACACCAGACAGGGACTAAGGGCACATAACACCGCTGTAATTGACAGTATCCGTGATCTAGCAGGTGCCATCCGTAATTACACTGAGGTCACTGATAGATGTTGGGGTGAGACATTAGATGTCCTCTGCAATGTCATACCCATGTGTCAGGACAGTGCGGGACAGTTGAGACGTCGACGTGGATGTATGCCAGCAACATCAGCAGCTGGCAGTCACCTTGGATGTCCCTCAAGTCACAGCCACTCCTGTAGTGCCAGTACCAGCCCCAGCAATGTTGGGGGTGGGCTGTCCATAGACCGTCCTAGAAGACCACTTGCACGTGGCTCTGGACAGTCCCAGCAGGGACCTGGGTCCAGTGTACATCTGTCCACCTCTGAGGATAGTACCCAGTCTGGCTTAGTACCTGATACTGTCAGTAGCACACCTGCCAGGCACAGGTACCGTATCCATGGCCAGAGACGGTGATCTGTAAAGCCTGGCAGGTATAGTCTGTAGCTGTCCCACAAATCCCCATATATGACAGCCACATGGTGGAACTGTATGCATGCAGACACACACACACACACACACACACACACACACACACACACACACACACACACACAGAAATCAGACAACTAGGGCTAACACATACTCACACACATTACATCAACATTGGCCCATAGCAGTACTCTTGGCCCTCACACGCACACACACACACACACACACACACACACACACACACACACACACACACACACATACATGTCAATTGTATGGCTCAATGTAGGCCTCTGGCAAACCAACAACACACCCTGTGCATATGATGTAACTTGTGCCACCTCCTGTCATCTGTAACATTGATGCAGGAACAGGCTACCATGGTGCTGATGCACATGGTGACTTTATAGCAGTATAGCAATGTTAGCATGTTGTCAGCAGTAAAGTGTAATGATATCCTTGAAGGTGTAGCTGAGCAGGCATGATGCATTAAAGCTATGATTGTCAATGTAGTATTGTTTATACCAGTGTTAGTTCCAATAGTGCATTGTCCGCCCACATGCCACTTGGCTGATGTGTGTAGTATTGGCAGCATGTGTTAGAGAGTGGGCAGTACATGTGGGATGTGTGTAGCACAGATTTGCAGGTGTACATTTGTGAACATGGTGGAGGTGCACTGTCTGCATGTACGTGCATAGTGGACACATGAGCAGGGTGACATGACCTGTATTACACAGTAACACTCCATAGTTCCTACTGGTGGCCAGTATGCATTGTACTACACACATTGTGGAACTTGAGTACACGTGTGTATGACATGTTTTGACACTGTGCTGTGGGTGATACTGTTACTATCTGCCATTGTTTTGCATTCTGGTAGTATACATAACCTCAACAGCCTGACCATAAACAATTGTTAGATGATGTCTTGACAACTGACACACAGATGTAGGGCACACAGTAACATTTGGATCTTTCAGGTAGTATACTATGCCAGTAACCAGTGGTATTCACCTGCACCCATTCCTGAGACCACTCCTGTTTGGCATATAGCTCTCTTAGGTACAAGCAATCACAGTAGGAATATGTCCGTCCACATCTGGAAATGCATACTGTGGCCTATAATGCATTCTCCAGATGACACACACATCCTCCACAAGGGTATCATACAGACAGATACCTGTTGTCAAACCCATGCTGTAAAGCTATAAGACAACTAAAGCATAGTCATCCACCTTTACAAAACATAGTATCCCTACAGTACCACATAGGTAGTAGCCACCAACATGTTGAACAGGTAATGATGTGTACATGCAGCTAAGTGTTACATCATCTCTCCTTTGGCAATCACATTTCCAAAGGTATTTTGAAATCCCTCGGTGGATCACATAAGCAATAAGGGGTCTGCATGCATATCCACAAAGGTTGTTCTACACCTATAATGAATAGCCATCACTGACAGACTTTGCTGCGTTTGCACAGGTCTGAAATATACCTCAGCCATAAACCCTCAATCACACTATTCAATAGAAACCGTAATGAGTGTGAGTGACATAGATGACCTAGGCCAGGGATCACTGCAGTGGCTGGGCTTGTCACAAGCATACAGATGTGACCTAAGGTCTGGAAAGTGGCAGCACACTCTTGCAAAGATGACAGATGTGTTCATGGAGAAAGCAGGGTTCCCACCTATGAAATAATTGAGGTCACATGTACGTATATCTATTTGCCACACAGCTACCTGACATGTGCAATGCACATACTGTTGTCATACTGATATGTCATACAGTAGTAAAAGCAAAACCCACTGACCAACAGTGTCACACACACAGAGCACACACACACACACTCACCAAGTGCAGAATTCAAACCCCTAGCTAACTACTGTATGATAATAGAGCAGTACACATTGCCACGACATGCTATACACATTACTGGAAGTTTTCTTTTCCACAGGTATATGTGTAGGATGGTGACATCATCAGACTTGCTAAGTATACCACTTTTAAGGTGTTTTACTACTCTCCACAAAGGTTGCTCCTCTCCAAGGAGATCACACACACAGTTGTCAAGTGCAGGATTCAAACCTCTACTTAACTACTTTATGATACTAGAGGAGCACACATCAACACGACACACTATACACATACTGGGAGCTCTCTTTTCCACAGGTATATTTGTAGGATGGTGAAATCATCAGACTTGACAAAGATAAGTATTCCACTTTTAAGGTGTTTTACTGCTCTCCAGTAAGGTTGCTCCTCTCCAAGGAGATCACACACAAACACAGTTGTCAAGTGCAGGATTCAACCCATACCTAACTACTTCATGATACTAGAGGTAGACACATTAATACGACACGCTATACACATGACTGGAGGTTTTCCTTTACACAGGTATATTTGTAGGATGGTGACATCATCAGACTTGACAAAGATAAGTATACCACTTTTAAGGTGTTTTACTACTCTGCAAAAAGGTTGCTCTTCTCCAAGAAGATCACACACCCAGTTGTCAACTGCAGGATTCAAACCCCTACCTAACTACTTTATGATACTAGAGGAGTATGCATTAATACAACACACTATACACATTACTGGAGGTTTACTTTTACACAGGTATATTTGTAGGATGGTGACATCACCAGACTTGACAAAGATAAGTATACCACTTTTAAGGTGTTTTAGTAGTCTACAAAAAGGAGATCACACACAGTTGTCAAGTGCAGGTTTCAAACCCCTGCCTAACTACTTTATGATACTAGAGGAGTAAGCATTTACACAATGCGCTACACACATTACTGTGAGTTCTTCTTTCCACAAGTATTTTTGTAGGATGGTGACATCATCAGACTAGACAAAGTGGGTTACTTTAGGTGACATTAGGTGGGCTACATAGAAGGAATTTCTAAACACTTTGGCCATGTGATCATCAAAGGAGAGTTTACTATCTCCGAGGGTCCCCAGGGCCATGATTACTTTCTCCGTACATACTGGATTACCACCTATGTGGTAATTTGTGTGCACTTTGTTTTATCCAAAGGGGATGACTATGCATTCTTTGGCATTCTGCTTGAGGGCATTGTTTTGACACCAGGTATCTGTCTCTGTAAAACCCTTCTGGAGGATGTCTGTGTCAGCCGTAGAGTCAATTATGGACCACAGTTAGCAGTCATCTGCAAACCTGTTCAGCCATACTCCTCCCGTACTTGCCTGTACCTCTGAGCAGTATCTACTGAACAGGTGGTGTCCCAGGACCAAGACCTGTGGGATGACATTTGTGACTGGTTTATAGTTGGACATGGCACCCGCAACTCTGAGCATGTGTGTTTGATCTGTGAGCCAGTTGCCCACCCATCCTGTGATATAGCTATTAATGTCAAGCTGGTAAGCTTGTCCATGATGACAGAGTGGGGAATGGTGTCAAAAGTCCTTAGTGAGGTCCAGGTGGGCTGTGTGGACTACTTTCACCTCCATCTATGTCCTTGGTAACTGTTTCAAATGAGTCAACTATGTTTAGGAGGCAGGATCTGCCTTTAACAAAGCCAAGTTGGGTAGAGTCCAGTGTCTGCAGGTCCCCAATGTCTCTCTTTATGGATTCCATGATAATTTGCTCCATAGCTTTGCAGACCAGGCTGAGTAGACCTATAGGGCAATGGTTTCCAGGTTCTGTTTTGGCACCCCCTTTGTGGAGCTGGATGACTGTTGGTGTATGCCATACTTTGGGTACATAGCCTGTGGTAAGGTTGAGTCTGGACAGTGAATGTAGGTTAGGGTGTAGTTCCTTTTTGGGCTGGTGTAAGACACAGCCTGGAACACCATCCTGTCCCATTGATGCTGTGTTCTTAGCTTTGTAGAGGGCTGTCTTTACCTGCATGTCCATGAAGTCTGGGGCTCTGCATTCTTCTGGGATGGACACAGGCCCTTTTGGGGGTGATGGCGGTGGAGTTTGCACTGAACCTGTCCCCCAGGATTTGGCCAATGTAAGTTGGTTCAGTGTATTTCTTGCCATTTGTCAGTAGCTGACAGCATATTTGGAAGTTGCCACCTAAATGTTTGGTATAGCTAACAAAGGATTTGTGGTTGTTATTCTTACATTCCTTGGCAGTTTGTCTTTAGAAACTGGCCTTGGATTATTTTATGAGCAATCATTATGTATTCCTAATAATGATCAGTGATGCCTTTTCTTTTGTGAAGTTTGCCCTATCATGTGTTTGTTTCCTCCTTCTGCTGTATAGCTTTTTTATGGGTGACGGCCACCAGATTGGTTTCTTGTTTTTGGAGGAGTGCATCTTGGTTTTATTTGGCATGGCTCGATCCCTGCATCCCTGTAGATGCTCATAGAATGCACTTGTAAATAATTTGGCAGATTGTATAGCATTATCCTATAGCAAGGGGGCTTTGGAACTTTCCACTTTGGTCTTGAGAAGTGTGCAGTTTGCTTTTGAAAATGTCTTCACAGTTGTTTCCTTGACTGGGGGGGAGAGGGATGTGGATGTCCAGTGTGATTACTTTATGATCTGATATTACCAGTGAGGGGTTTATCTCTGTTGTGGAACACTGGTACCCTATGTTGGTGATGATCAAGTCCAGTATGTTGTCACCTCTAGTGGGCGTGGTGACCAGCTGTTCCAGGGTGTTTGAGTTTTTAAACTCTAGGAAACACTGGGCAAAGGACGTTGTACACAAGTAATTCTCACACTCAATGTTTGGGTAGTTGTAATCTCCTCATATAATGGTGGTTGATAGGACCTTTATATTTTCCACTATTTTCAGGAATACTGAGTGATGTTCCTGAGACAAGGTAGGTGATCCTTAGCAGGCTATAATCTGATAAGCAGCTTTGCCCAATGTTAGTTGCACTTGCATGGTCTTCAAGGCCTCATGCTGTGCCACTAACCTGAAGGTGTGGGTATCCATAAGGTAAATGGATACATCCCTTCCTTTTCTATTTCACTCATGGTTTTGGGGCCGGAGATCAGAGGAATTGTGAGTGTTTTACGTGGAGCATGTCCAACAGCTCTGTGTTTGACATAGCTTTGTATGCTAGGCAGAGATCATCTCTGAGTAGGCGATATGCGAAAGAGTACAGCCGGTGCATTTTGAGATGGTCTGTGTATGGCATGTATTTCAGGCCGCTAATGCTCTTTGTGAGGTATTGCTGCAGGCTTTTCAGTTGTTGTACATGTCTTGTGAGGTACATAGCAAAAGGGGCATTGTACTTCATTATGGATCTAGTGAGTGATGAGTAGAGGGGAACAATGTCCTCTTCTATTCTGCATGAGACACCTTTTCTGATGAGGTGTGCCACATAGAAGGATTTCCTGACTACTGTGGGGATGTGAATATCACAGGTGTGTCCACTCTCCACCTGTGACCCAAGGTCTCCTATCACACTTTCAGTGTTAATATACTACCACCTATATTATAGTTCTTGGCTACAGAGTTTTTACCAAAGGGGATGGCAATGCACTTTTTTGGCATTGATCTTGAGCCCGTGGCTTTGACACCAGCCATCTGTCTCAGTGAGGCCCTTTTGTAGGATGTCCACATCTTTAGTATTTACAATTATGGCTCCTAGTTTGCAGTCATCTGGAAAATTCATTAGCCACAGACCTTCCATGTTAAAGATTACTTCAGGGAAGTAGATGCACAACAGGACAGGACCCAGGACTAGGCCCTGTGGTACTGCACTCGTCACTGGTCCAAAGTCATACTTGGAGTCTGCTACTTTCACAGTGTGTGTTCTGTCAGTAAGCCTGTTGGTAACCCATCTGGTGACATAGCAATTTATACCTAGTTTAGTGGGTTTATCTATAATTCCAGAGTGTGGGATGGTGTTGAAAGCCGTGGCAAGATCTACATAGGCTGTGTGAACCACCTTACCCTTGTCTACGGTTCTGTTGACTGCTTCAATGTCATCTATCAGGTTTAGGAGACATGATCTGCATTTTACAAACCCAACATGGTTGTGGTCCAGAGTTTGGAGATTACCAATGTCTTTTTTTATAAGTTGTATGATGATCCATTCCATGGCCTTGCAGAGCAGGCTCATCAGGCTGATGGGGCGCTAGTTCCTGTGGTCCGTAGTGTCTCCACCCTTGTGTAGTGGGATAACCGTTGCTGTGCACCATTCAGCAGGCACAAAGCCTGAGGTGAGGCTATGACTGAACATGGTACGTCAGTGTGGTGCCTGTTCATTCTGTAGTTTGTGTGGAACACTGCCTGGAAAGTTATCTGCTCCCATGGATGCTGTGATACTGGCTTTGGAGAGTTTTTTTTTACCTGTGCAGCTGTGATGACAGCAACTTTGCAGTCTTCCATTATAGAGATGTGCTCTTTCATGGGTGAGAGGGGGGTAAGGTTAACACTGATCCTATCTGCCAGGATGTTGACAATATCAGTTGGGTCTGTATATTTAGTGCCATTGAGCTGTAACTCAGAGCAGATCTGAGTGTTGCCATGACATGGACCTGACTGTTGGGCAGAGATCTCCTGAGTAGACAGTATGCAACAGAGTACAGATTGAGTTAAATTCAGTCTTGTTGCATGGGGCAACTGTTTGAGGCCAGTAATCCTCCTGTTGAGGTACTTCATTGGTCTTTCCAGCTGCTGAAGGTGCCTAGTTAGATTCATCGCAGGTGTGTTGTTGTACTCTCCAACGGGTCTGATGACAGATGAGTAGAGGGAACCTCCTTTGACCTACATGCAAAGACCTTGGCAGTTTGTGGGAACACATAGCATGATTTTCTGACCACTTTGTGAATGTGTTTCTGGAAGTACAGATGATTATCCACATTTGTCCATAGATCCCTTATTATCACCTCCATATTTAGGGTGTTGGCACCTATGTGGTATTTGTATGACTGTAGCTCGAGGACATACTTTTGACACCACATCTGTCTGACTGAGACCCTTTTTAAGGATGTCTCTGTTGTCCCAAACATCGATTATGACAACATTTTGGCAGTCATCCACAAACTTTGCTAAACATAGCCCTCATGTGTTTGTATTTCTGAAAAGTATACACCAGACAGGGGGGACAGCAGTTGTTACCAGCTTGTACAGGAGACCACCATTCTTACTTTGTGTGATCTATCTGTGCCCCAGTTGGCAATCCATCAGATGACAGACATATTTATGCACAGGTTGTTGATTTTGTGGATACGACATGTGTCTGGGATGTTGGCAAAGGGCTTTTCAAGGTCTATGTGGGACGTGTGTAGCTCATTTCATTGATGTATGTCCTGGGTGACTGCCTTGTAAACAGTCAAGCAGGTTTGGGAACCATGATCTGCCCATGACCAAACCATAATTGGTAGGGTTGGGTGTTTATAGGCTCCCAATAGCTCTGTTTATGAGTTCCTTCATGATGGACTCCATGGCCTTGCAGATCAGGCTTAATAGGCTTATAAGACAATAGTTACCATGTTTTGTTGTGCACCAACACTTGGGGAGTGTGTCAAACTTTGCTGTAACACATTCAACAGTTTCATATGCTGTACAGAGGGTGAGTCTCAACAGACTGTTCAGGTGCAGGCTCTGTTTGTTATGGAGTTCACTTATGACACAGCTAGGGGAAACAATGTAATCCCATAGACGCTGTGTTTTCAGGTTTGGAAGGAGCTGTTTACACATTCTATATGTGATATCTGTGCTTTCACAGTCACCAGGTATGATGATAGGGCCTTTTGTCAGTGAGAGGGTGGTATGTATGTATGGGCCTGTCTGACAGGATTTTGGCAATGTCAGTCATTTACAGTTTGCACTGACTCAGGACATATATGAGTGTACATTGCTATTTATGACATAGCAGAAGGAAGCTTAATGGTTCTCTATGGACGCCTTCACAGATTCTTTTGCCAGAACATGGATTGGATAATATTTGGAGTGCACATTGTTTGTTGATGATACTGATTGCAGGTTTATTGATCTTCTGTGCATTTTCACTTTCTGTGAACAACTTAAGTACTTGTGGTACATAGTGTGATTATGACAGGGTTCCAATATATTATATGTGTCTGTTTTCATATAACTGTGTGCACAAGGCAGGATTATTGAATAGTGACAGGTTCCTGGGGTGAAACATGCAACTGCCAGATATGTGTGGCCCACTGCTGTATTGGTGAATAGTGACATGTTCCTGGGGTGAAACATGCAACTGCCAGATATGTGTGGCCCACTGCTGTACTCAGACATGGCCTAAGTGTGTGAGCATGCCCAGTATGACCTTTCAGTGTGTTGCTGAATGAAATCCACTACATTTGTTTAAGTGTGTGAGCACACCCGGTATACACATTTATACTATATGTGTGTGGAAAATCAAGTTGTATTTTTACTGCAGGGCTCACCTTTGTGTCATAACTCAACAGGGATCATGCTGTGCCTGCAGAGCTTCCATGAGACACTTTGCATAGACTTATCAACATTTCTACATACAGGGGGGGGGCAGCTATTCTTTGTACATTTCTACCTGGGGGCACACCTGATTGTTACTGTGGGTGTACATAGGATGAGGGGTTCACCTGACACATACACATTTGCTAGGCCTGCACTGCTGTGTAAGGTACACCATTTCACTCTGTACTGTTGCCTATCATACTGGCTTGAGGCATACTACTGTACTACGGGTCTTAGCATCCAATCTTATGTATATTAGATTGCGACTTCATAGCCTACCCAGCCCACATCACACCACCTGGCCTGCTGTTCTCTGTCTGAATAGGCCTGTGGGGGAGGTTACCCATATGCCTCTTTAGGGTCATGATACAGCATTTCTTTGTGTTTGCATTAGTGTACAATTGTCCTGCTGTGTCTGTGCCAGTGTAATGCTCTCATGGCTTAGTGGTTCAGTACTGTGACTATAGTGCACAGTATCCTGAGTTCGAGCCCTGTCACTGCTTTTTATTTTCATGCTGGGCAGACCAGACTGCTTAAGGAACAGTACAGCAGATATGAGCATGTTCACCTGACTTTGCTCAACTTTGCTCGACCTTGCCCAACATTGCTCAACATTGCCCGATGTTGCGCTAGTTAGCACGGGCAATTTTGTTTACATATACAAAATAGTGATAAAAGCTGCTTAGCACTGCTTTATATTGCTTAAAACATGGCAATCATGCCTCAGGTGGTGCTGTAGGGCTGCCTATGTCGGATGCACATAGTACACTCCCTATACATGTTTGAAAACAGGTATTGTCAAGTTAGGCATCCCTTTTATTTTATGTGCGAGTCAGAGAGAGGTATCATTTCCAGGGTTCCTACTGAGCCAGTGTATGTGCTATGGGTTGCCTCTTTGCCAAGGCCAAGGCATACTGGGCGCGCCTCCTTCTGCCTACTGGGGCAGGCTCAGGTTGTTCCTCCTCTGAGTCACGCTGTGCCTTTGATGGCCTTGGCAATGGTGGGGGTTGTTTGGCCCTGCCCCATGCTGTTCCTTCTGCAGCTGTTTTCACAGAATCATATTGTGTAGCATGGCACATACCATGACAATTTGGGTACATGTAGTTGGTGAGTACTGCAAGGCTCCACCAGATGTGTCCAGGCACCAGAACCGTGACTTGAGCATCCCAAACACACGCTCAATTACATTTTGTGTTTGTGCATGTGCCTCATTATGGAGTTCTTGTTCAGGTGTGTGTGCATTTCTGATGGGTGTCATCAGCCACGGCTCCAGTGCGTATCCAGCATCCCCCACTAGTTGACCATCAGGGATGTCCCCATTGGCAAATGTCTGGTACAGCTGTGTCAGATGCCATATATGGGAATCGCGGTAGCTTCCAGGGCAGCCAGCACACACATTCAATATTATGCCCTAGGCATTGCATACAACCTGGCAGTTGATGGAGGGGAAGCCCTTGTGGAAGTTGCAGTTGATGTAGGCCCTACCCCGCTCACCGGCTGGTGCTTTGATGTTTATGTGCGTGCAGTCAATTGCACTCACTACCTCAGGGTATTCCGTTATTTGCTGGAAGAGAAGCATATTGCTGGCCAATGCCTCACGGGAATTGGGGAAATATACATGATCACCGACATGTGCTGACATGGCATTCAGGAACTGGTGCACTACCCTGGATGCTGATGCCTGTGAAATCCCCATCATATCGCCAGTTGGTCTCTGGAAGGTACCTGTTGCTAGTATTCTTAGGTCAACACATACCTTGGTTTCCACTGGGATGGGTTCCGCTTGGTTGGTTCTGTGAGTGAGGCGTGGCCTGCACAGCTCAACAATTTGCTGCAGGAGGTTTCTGCCCACTCTATAGCGCCCCACTATCTCCAGCTCATGTAGCCCCTGGTAGGTTACCCTGGGTCTGTACACTCTTCTCTGTCTCCTCACTGTGGGTTGCTCAGCAGCATTCGCAATAGCACCACCCTCAGTATCTTGCACATGTTGCCTTATAATAGCAATGGCAGCCCCTAACATTTTTTTGTCTGAGTTAAGCTTTTTAAGTTTTCACTCTCTTTGTATACTGCAGTGTTGCAGTGTTTCTGAGAAAAACATGGGGGAATGTTGTTTGCAGAGTTTTAAGTGCTGGTCTGGTCTGGTCCAGTGTACTGCCTGTGTAATTGGCTGATTCTGATTGATTTAACCTGGCAGCTCTGCTAGTTCTCCTTGGTTAACTTCCTACTACTTCTTTTCCTTCCTTTTCCCTTTCTGTTTCCACAGGAGGCAGTGCCGTGCAAACAAGTGCAAACACGCGCACACAAGTGCACACACGCACACACAGGCTTACACAGGCTTAGGCAGGTGCACGCACACAGGCATAGATGGGTTTACAGATGTGCACACGCATGCACATGGTGTAAGCACGTTTGCAAGAAAATTCAGTGATATCCACGGCATACACCTTTGGTTTCTGGGTTTCAGTTAAAACAACTGTAGACATGCCTCTTCCAATCCTGAGTAACTCACAGCAAACACAAGCCACTCTGTTCCAATGAGCTTACAGTCTTTCATACATACCCCCTCATGATATCTCCTATCTTCTACTCTATTACTCCCCTACTCCTACACTTACACTCCAGGGACATGGCTCACATGCCAGAGAAAAATGGGATTCACTATCCTTATCCTCATTTGCATAGGATTGCCTACTAATGCTTGGTTACATCTCTCGAACTGAGCTTCCCCCCTTAGCAACCACTACTCAGAAGCCATGTTGTCTTCAGCCTGCCATTCACCTGCATGGCAGAAGAATATTTTTAATAAGAATGCCTATTTTTGGCTTTTTTTTCTGTTTTTTAAAGCACCGCACGTTTGCACAGCACTGCGCTATGCTTAAACATCGAAGATTGGGGAAAAAAAATTGATTTTTATTAATTTTCAACCGATCGAAATGCCAATGGCTTTATATTTGGCCATTGGCATGCTTCCTCAACTGGATGCATCCTTTATTTGGAGCTGTCATAGCTCTGTTTTGCTATTTGCAGAACGGTACTCCATTACCAACGGAGTACATTTCTGCAAATAACTCTACTCTTCCACGGACAGGTTAGTGTTTCCTGGATCGCAAAATTACCTCATTTGCATAGCTTTCAGCAGCAAATGAGGTAATTTGAATAACATGACACTGTCCGTGTAAGAGTTGTTTTCAGAGCTCTCATGCATGCCCCTGTCGGCTGTTGCTGGATCGCTCGGCAGACATATTGGCTGTCTACCAGCTTACACTACTCTTAGACTCCGTGCAAGCCTTCGTGAATCTGGCCCATGGTCATACTGGGACACAGCATATATATTGTGTCAATAATTGTACTCTTCATCACTGCAAAATTGGCCATAAATTAGGCATCTTTTAACATGCTAGTGATATAAATTCCATTTTGTTTAATACTACTTTCTAATACTTATTCAAATAAGTTTAGTAAACTGTTGAACTGGCCAGGCCATGTAACTCTCAACTTATTCATCAGCTTAATCTACTCTTGGAGTGACCAAATACTGATACTAACTGCATTTCACAACAAATGCAGATGGAGGCATAATTTTGTCACATTGCACATTGAGTTATATTTTGTCATTTGTTTTTGTTTAATTTGTAACTAGGCTGGAGCACTATGCATTGCATACTGAGTTATATTTATTTCTTTTTCTGCTTGTTTTTGTCTGTTTGTTGGCTTTTTAACTGGGCTAAATGCTGATTAATATTGACCAATTTTAGTCTCAGCCAAGGACCCTACTGAAAACAAGCATAATAGATGCTGAACAACGAGAGACAATGAGAGGAGGTTATTGCACATAGATCTAGGACTATTGAATGAAAGTTAACAAAAGTTCAACAGTCCAAATCCACAATCACCGAACACACTTTAACGAAAGCACTTTCACTGAAAAAACGCTTTTGTTAAAGTGTGTTAAAAAAAAAGATACATTTACATTTTTGCAGGAAGGCAAGCTCCCCTGAACAGCCCACACCCCCTACTTTAATATTGTAACTCTGAGGTCGCACTAGAGTGGGGAAAAGGGAATGTTCCCTTATCCTCACTGTAGTGCGATCTCCGCAACAGGCATACTTACGTGAAAGTGCTTCTTCGATGAAAAGCACTTTCGAGCAAGTATGCCTGGCCGAATCTGTTTCACTGATGTTGCCGTTAGGGGATCCGTACGGATCCCATATGTATGTATGTATATATATATATATATATATATATATATATATATATATGTGTATAGGCATAATATACACACAAATTACACACACACACACACACACACACACACACACACACACACACACACACACACACACGCACACACACACACACACATCGTACATCAAATGGGTGAAATGTAGACATCTGAAATGTCCAAGCACTAACCCTGGAACATACTACTCAAAAAGCAAGTCTTTTTGCAGGGGTGCCCCTGCATCTCACACAGTCTCTGCTGATTATATAAACAAACTCCTAGATCACACATTCCACTTGGAAAGAGCATATTACCCTACTGTTGATCTTGCACACCTGTCAACAATCTGTTTCTATCGACCAAAACATGTTGACCAAACAGATGTTAAGTTTTGAGTGTTTTGCTCAACAGTACAAAACCCGCACAGATAGATATGAGATTCACACAGAGATTAAAAGTCACTTAACCCAAACCCTAACCCTAAACCTACCCTACCTGAAAATGCCGAAAGTTCGAAATGCCCACGATGAGAATACAGACACCGGAAGATCAACAACGGAGAAGACCGACAGTTGAGAATCCTGACACTGAGAACACCGACGTAAGTTTGCGATAGGGACGGACGTTAGAGTCAGGGTGTGGGTAAGGTAAGTGTGTGATAGTGACGGACACTAGGGTAGGGTGTGGGTCAGGTAATGTGCAATAGTGAAAGACTTTAGGTTTAGGGGTGGGTTAAGTGAGTTAGGGTTAGGGTGCGGGTAAGGTAAGTGTGCAATAGTGATGGACTTGACGGTTAGGGTTGGATTATGTGAGTTAGGGTTAGGGTGCGGGTTAGGTAAGTGTGCGATAGTGACAGACTTAAGGGTTAGGGGCAGATTAAGTGAGTTAGGGTTAGGATGCAGGTAAGGAAAGTGTGCGATAGTGACAGACCTTAGGTTTAGGGTTTGGGTTAAGGTTAGTGCATAGATAGTTGTGTATATAAGGTTTAGTGTAGGTTTGTAAAGTTTTTGGTGTGCTTATGTTTTGTGTGTGTTTTTCGGGAAAAGTTTCGTTTTATTGATTGTCTGGATTGTGGTTTGTCGGGCATGTGAAGTTTCGTGTTTTTGAACTTTCGGTTTCTTTCGGTTTTGTCGTGTCAGTTATTTCGTTGTCGGTGTTTTGGCGTGTTGGTATTATCGGGTAGACCCATATATTTATACTGTATATAAATATATATATATATATATATATATATATATATATATATATATATATATATATTTTTTTTTTTTTTAAATATACATACCAGCTCTGAGATCACACAACAAGGGGGAAAGGGCAAATTCGCAATTCCCACTGTATCCCAATCACATATAAAGTAATGCCAGAATACTGCAAATCGTCAGACTATTCGATCAGTTGTGCTGGCATAAAAACATTCAGTATTCCAAATGTTTGACTAACTAAAGTCTTCCAGTGTGTTGCATGTGTGTGTGTATATGTGTGTGTGTATGTGTGTGTGTGTGTGTGTGTGTGTGTGTGTGTGTGTGTGTGTGTGCGCACGCATGCATGTGTGTGTGTCCGTATGCATGTATACGTGTACACAGCAGTGTAACTTGTATTCTGTAATCACCTCCATTAGATGCAATAATTGTTGCAGTATTCCATTCAAATTGTTATAATCCACATATGCAGGTCTAATGGCCACTGTAAGATGTTAACTTGTTTGTTTAAACTGCCGTAACATCTGTTCATTCTTTTATTAGTGCACAAAGTAAGCTAACAATCTGGTTTACCATGTTTTCTTTCATACTGAGTTAATGGTAGTCATATGCTTTTTTTTTTTAATTCCAATATTATTCTTTATAAAACCAGTACAAGGTGCCATCTTTGTTTACATGAGCACTAGTGCCTCTCCCATTCTCATATTTATTGTCTGTGCCTTATCCTGTATTGATATCACCTGTTCTTTCACATAAACAGGCCTTATACATCTCAAGCATACAAGCAAGTTTCAACTTGTTGCCTATTCTTAATCATGGCAATATGAGTAAAATTTCATAATCATCAACCCTTAACACTTCCAATCATCTAATGCAAACAACCGATATTCCAGTTCATTTGTTCTTTGGTCTAGTACAGCATCCGGTATATTGACTTGAAGTTTGATCATCATTTACTGTTTTCATGCCAAGTGGTTGAGGCTGCAATAACTTATTTAATCTCAGTGGGCATTTTTCTTTTAGAAAATGAATGAAGTACAAATTCTTAGACTGATTAAACTGTGTGCTATAAGGACAGGTTAACAAAACATGTATCATGTGTAGTAGTCATTAGCTTAGAAGGAAAAGGTAATCTACGCTACACCAATGACGTTAGCACTGTTGTACAGTTTAAAAAAAAAAAACAGAATTGCAGTCCTAAGATGTAAGAGTAAATAATTTTCATAGATGTAAAGGATCTGATTTCTGATCTTCATCAACCACTTCCACCACAGGTATGATAGCAATGATGGGTTTACAGTGTCTACAGTGAAGATCAATATCTGGATTTTTCCATGTGTTGTCGTTGGCTTTTGTAAGAAGTGTTTCCTTTTCCTTACAGTTCTGATCTTCTGAGGGCATCAGTGACTCCTTCAGTTGAGAAGCAATCTTTCTGTCCTTCACAGTTTTATCATCATCATCATCATCATCATGTGTGGAAAGGCAAAGTACAAGAACCATTCAGTCTCCTTTTGTATCAGGCTGTTTGTTAGAAGTAAAATTATTTTCTTTTTGTTAACAGCAGTCTGGCGTAGTTATTGTCAAGGCAGATACAATTACTTTGGTATAGAATAGTGCTAGTCCTCTGTTCCATTGAAAGAACATTAAACAATAGGTTATCTAAGCTTTTAGTTAAGGTTTGTGGTGATGTGGCCATCCTCACTGTGCAAAGAATGACAAGGTCCTTACTGTGCCATAGAATAACCCTGGTTTGTTTGACTAGTGGCATGGATGCTGGAGGGAGTGGACATGAGTGGAGGACAGACGTGACCAGATCACGCCGGCTTGCCCACCCTGGAGGAGGGAAGCTGCCTAGGCTTACTCCAATAGTAGCATTAAGAACAGTGTGAGCTCCCCACTGCATGTGGTGCATCACTTTGGGAGAGTGGCCTAACGGTTAAGGTGTTTGCCTTACAGACACAAAGTACAGGGTTTGAATCTCACAGGGGATAATTGGCCAGGCTTAAAATGGCTCACAAGGGCAGTTAGCCTAGTACTAATCTATGAACCTAATCTACTTTGTTGGGAGGTTGCGAATGACAGGAAGTGGCAAAGCACCTCTTGAGGGCAGTAGTTGTGATGATCTTATGGTCACTGCAGGGTGAGAGGACCTTAGGACATACTCCTTGGTGGCAGTATGATGCTGTACCAGCATCCTGGTTCTCCTCACTGGCCCTTTATATGGATCAGGTTAAACACAGGGATTGCTAATGTGGTCTGGTAGACCCACAGAATGTTGAATGTCAGATGTGGGAAGGGGGAGGGGGAGAAATACAAAACAAAATAGGTCTGAGGTAATATATACAATGAAACTCTGAAAGCCTCACATTTAGGAGGCATTTGTGTTATTTATTTTTTGTTTTTGAGGAGATAATATTCTTATATTAGAAGAAAGACTCCGTAATAATTTTCAAAATAAGCACGTTTGTGTAACAGATTTTAGCTTGTTTGAAAAACTGCTCTACCTCCATTTCCTGGCCACATTTCAGCCGTATAGATATTAACATTATGATATACTAGACATTACTTCAATAAAATGGTGAAAATGTTTTTGTTTTATAAAGTGTCTCTGTATTGACCTACTGACTTGTATAAATGTGTTTATAAGAAATTTGGCAAGTGAGGTCTACTTTCACATGTGAAAGGTATACTACATGTGATGAATTTTCAGATTTCTCTAAAGACTTCTTAATATAATGCTGTATTCACACTGCAGTAGTTATATCCTTCTTAGAGCAGTCAGTTAAAAAAAAAGATGTCAGTCTTCTTCAAAGCTGACACCATTCAAAACAAGTGATTTAATTGCCTTAGTGTCAGAGCTTTTAACTAAACCTACTACGATGAAGACATCTTGGGAATGTCTTTAGATAAATATTGTAATAATGAAATAAAAGTCAATTTTAAATAGGTTAGAACTGTTAGACCTTGTGAAGTATCAAAATTACACCAGTAGGGAAACAAGGGTATAAATGTTCTGTGCTTCACAACTGTGGAAAATAATATCCAGGAATTAATGAATTATTCAAAGTTGTATTGGTAAGAATAGAAAGACTTGATTCTGTTTACTATAAAATGCAGATCAAAGTTACCTTATTAGATGTTTTGCAGCAGTTCTTTATATGAAACATGCTGCATTCTGAAAATAGGTATCACCGGAATGTACCTTCTGAATCCATTTTGGATGGGTAGTGGCTCTGTTCCTAAATGAAATCTCTTATGAGGTAGTTAATTCTTATAGTAAACTGGAATTATTTTACATTCATAACACATAGGCATGTAATCATGCCTTTGATCATCTAAGTACATCAAATCATTTTTAATTGTATGCCTCATTTTTAAAGCTGGTTATAATCGCTTACATTATAATAGCATTAAGTTATACAAAACTAATTATGTAGAAATGCATTTTAATCTCATCATTACTAGTACCTCATCTGGTTGCATCTGAATAAAATAAATAAATTAATAATAATAATAATAATCATAATAATAATCATAATAATAATAAATTACTTTTAAAAGTCTTGAGTTTATCTTCATCTGTAGTATATTCCATCTTATGTCTGTCAGTAAAAGAATTACAGAAACAAAATAATCCTTGAAAAGCTATCATAATTTTTTTTTCAGTTTTGCAACTTACTGTCATGGGCAGTTCATTGAGTTCTAAAGAAATTGTTGCTCTTCTGCTTTTTTATTTATTTGTTAGTCTTCATAAGCAGAGAAACCCTTCAAATGTGAAACCTATTACACCACCCTGGGCAGCTGTTGTAAATATCTATTTATTGTTGTTCATTTGTATCCTGCTAGACACTCTCTTTCCAATATTGCTTTTGTGGAATGACCTCAGCAAATAGCATCTTAAAATACAAAAGAATAGGTTAGATGTGCATGTCTTTTATTACTAAAAGAGTTGGATACAGAAGATTATTCACAGGATTAAGCTTTTATGTATTTTATGACAGTGGCATGGCTATTCTACTGATTGTTATCAGGATATTCATGATAACACTATTACATGCACTTTAAGACAAAAATACACAGCTGTGATGTGCTACTATCTTACAGCTCTTTGAAAAAGAAAGAAAATTGTGCACATATTATTGCTCAAGCTACAACAATAAACATGGCAGTCCTGAGTGAAAAAAAATTGAGTTTATATCATAGATTCATCTGAGGAATACAAAATACAAATATGTAGTAAACCTTAAGTTCACCAGGAAAAATGCCATTTGAGATACCCACACTTTGCAAATGACTTTTAAAGCAATGAGGGCCATACAGTCACCTCCCCATACAAATCAGACATGGAAAAAAACATAAATGGTTGAACTCTCATAGATAAACTGTCGCCAGTAAAATGGACAAACCAGAGAGACAACAGTTCTCTCAGACAGACCACCACTGACATTTCATTTCAGATTTTAAAAAGTGTCCTTCATAAATGTATAAGAGAGACGTGTTATTGAATTTAACTTCATAAATCTTTTCAACTGGGTTGCAGTATGTAAGAACATGGATACTGGGTTCTTGTCCCACTACAATATTTCAGTATCACCTTATGATGTATTTATTTTCTTTTATCAGTGCACTTTAGCTCTATGTTCTGTTAACAACGTCTGTATGAGATAATGTGATATAATTTATCTCTAGGATTTGCAATTTATGCAAAGGTTTAAGCCATTATCCTTATATGTGCACATACCTCATTCCACACACACACACACACACAAACACACACACACACACACACATATATATATATATATATATATATATATATATATATATATATTTTTTTTTTTTCTCTCACAGGATTGAAGCCCACAGTCCTGAAATACATAATCATAATAGCATAATATAGAAGATCAAAATGCTGAAAACTACAGTGTCAAACTTCTGGACTTGCCTCCCCTGCAGGACCAATGTTAACTCTTGTTCCTGGGTTTCCTCTGGTAGGGATATTCAGTATTCAAGATTTTTACACATTGTTATCTTCCATGTTATGGTTTTCTATATTATGCATTTCAGGATTGTGGGCTTCAGCCCTGTGCTAGACAACCTTTGTTTTATATATATATATATATATATATATATATATATATATATATATATATATATATATATATATCACATACCTAGTTAGTTACCCTGCCTCTCTCTTGCTCTGGCATACAGATCCTGAGTTAGATGGCCCTGCAGAAGCAGTTGCGTTTTGCTCTCTTTAATTTTAATTTAAAGACCATTTGGGTAAATTAACATGTTTGTACAGGAACTCTGTGCACTCTTAATAATGATGGATTCTGTCATAACATTGTGCCATAATTCTCCCCTGTCTATCTGAATGAATCTGGGCATCTTGAGTCAATGTAGAAATTGCCTCATGTACACAGACAACCCTCTCTTCCTACCACCCAACACTACAATCTGTGAGAGATGCACTTATCTAGCCAAACTGGAGGTAAAGCTCTCTCCAACCAAGACTGAACCTGACAGTCATGAGGAGAAGGTAAACATTTGCACCACACCACACTCATCACATAGTCACACTATGTCTACACCACCAAAATCCACACATAGAAACTCAAAAACATTCGCGGAGGCTCTCAGTAATAATCTGTCTAAGCAACAGAGAACTCTAAAGCAGAAACACAAGCAACCTCCTTTCTCCAACACAACCCAAATGACACATAGCCCACAGACTCAGTGTGCCACTCAAACACAGCCAATAAGGCAAAACAACATACCTTACACACTAGTCATAGGTTGGTGACTCTATAGTCAGGCACACTAATGTCCCACTCACCAGGCTAAACAAGGAGAAGGTTACTGTCAGCTGCCTGTCAGGTGCCAGGATCCGCCACATAACCCACGCACTCAGGTCACTCCACAACAAGTACAAATATGACTCTGTCATTGTCCATGTTGGTGTGAATGACCTGAGACGTACCTCCCTGGACTACATGAAAAGAGACGTGGAAGAGCTCTGCGATCTTGTAGCCCAGTTAGGTATGACCCTAGCCTTGAGTAGCATTCTGCCATCACCCAGAATGATACCGCAGTACAAGGACAAAATGATTGACTTCAACAATTGGCTAAGCTTCTGGTGTCATTCTAAGGGGATTCAGTATCTGTCTGCTTGGAATGACATGGTCGACAGACCACGATGCTTTGCCAGAGATGGCCTGCACCTGTCGCCCCTGGAATTCCGGATACTGGCTAAGGCTCTTGCTGCCCCTATAGTGCCTTTTTTAGGCAGGGTTCAAATAACAAATTCACCACCATAACAGGAACAGGCAAGCAAAAACTGAGGGTAATGCTACTCAATGCTAGAAGTCTAAATTTCAAAATGCACTCACTCGAGGCACTCCTTAAAATGGAGAACATCGATATCTGTGATTGAGACCTGGTTCAAGGCTCCAGAGAGCACCCCTGCACTACCAGGCTATAACTCATACCACACTTTTCGGCCATGTAACCTGGACCGAAACACCTAAGGTGGGGGTGTGTCCATATTCATTAAAGATATCCACACCTCCAGGCTAGTTGCTCAGCATAATGCATCCAAGGTTATCCAAGTGCAACTAACTCTTGGCAAAACTGCAATCCAAATTGTAGCTTGCTACAGATCCCTCACCATGCCCCAGGATTCCCACTCCTCTTTTCTTGATGTACTGGAAAACATTAGGGTTCAACCAAACACCCTAATAATGGGCGACTTCAACTACCCCACCATTAACTGGGAAAACTGCCCATGTACCAACTCCTTAGTGCAACACTTTCTGGACTTCATAAACTCCAATGCCCTAGATCAACTTATCCACACCCCGACCAGGGGCAACAATATCCTAGATCTAGTCATTACCAACATGAGTGACCTGTGTTCAACACCTGAAGTCAACTCCTCATTGGTCTGATCCGACCATAAGCTAATCACCCTTGATATCCACATCCCACCCCCACCCCCCATTAAGGAAACCACAGTAAAAAATTTCTCCAAAGCCAACTACATGCTTCTTAAGACAGAAGTAGTGAACTTCATGACACCCATGCAGATGGACAATACAGTTACAATTGCTGAATCCTACACAAATGCACTCTATAAACACCTACATGAGTGCATGGACCGTGGTATCCCAAACAGAACCAAGGCGCTATCCTTCAAAAAAAGGAAGCCAATCTGGTGGTCCCCTGCCATAAACAAACTGTACAACAGAAGGAAGAAACTCTTGCAAAAGAGAGTAAAATCCCATGAGTGGAGGAGCTCCCTGGTCAGCCTCAGTAAGAAGCTGAGATCCCTTATAAGATCCTCCAAAGCTAGCTATGAAAATAAAATCGCCACTAATTCCAAGGACAACCACAAAACATTGTATAGCTATGTTAAGAATCTCAATGGCAACACCCAGATCTGCTCTTTGTTACAGCACAAAGGCACGAAAATTACAGAACCAACTGATATTGCCAACATCCTGGCAGATAGGTTCAGTGCTAACTTTACCCCCCCCTAAAGGGCCCATATCTATACAGGAAGAATGCAGAGTCCCTGTAATCACAACTACGCAGGTGAAAGCTGCACTCTCTAAAGCCAAAAACACAGCATCCATGGGACCGGACAACATCCCAGGCTGCGTTTTACATGAACTTCAGAATGAACTGGCTCCCCACTTAAGCACCATGTTCAATAATAGCCTCACATCAGGCTTTGTGCCTTCTGAATGGCACACAGCAACAGTTATCCCACTCCACAAAGGGGGAGCCACCACTGATCCCTGGAACTATAGACATATTAGCCTGACGAGCCTAGTCTGCAAAGCCATGGAAGGTATCATCATGGAACTCATAAACAAAGACATTGGTAACCTTCAAACTCTGGATCCCACCCAGTTCAGGTTTGTGAAAAGCAGATCATGCCTCCTGAACCTGATCGACTTCTTTGAGGCAGTCACCAAAGCCGTAGATGAGGGTAAGGTGGTTCACACAGCCTATCTTGACCTCGCCAAGGCTTTCGACACCATCCCCCATTCCGTAATTATAGCTAAACTCAATAAACTAGGCATAAATCCTTACGTCACAAGATGGGTTGCCAACTGGCTCACTGACAGAACCCACACTGTAAAAGTTGCAGACTCCAAATATGACCTCAAACCAGTGACAAGTGGAGTACCACAGGGTTCCGTCCTGGGACCGCTCCTGTTTGGTATCTACTTCTCTGAAGTACAGGCTAACACAGAAGGCCTCTGGCTAACGAAGTTCGCAGATGACTGCAAACTAGGAGCCATAGTCAAGTCCCCAAATGATGTGAACATCCTACAGAAGGGCCTTTCTGAGACAGATGCCTGGTGTCAGAGCCATGGCCTCAAGTTCAATGCCAAAAAGTGCAGTGTCATCCCCTTTGGTAAAAACTCTGTACCCATGAACTACCACATAGGCAGCAACGTACTTAACACTGAATGCGTGATAAGAGATCTTGGGACCCAGGTGGACAGTAGTCTCTCCTTTGATAGTCACATCACCACAGTAGTCAGGAAGTCCTTCTATGTGGCACACCTCATCATAAAAGGGTTCTCATCCAGGAAAAAAGAGGTCATCGTTCCCCTCTACTCGACACTCATTAGACCCACTATAGAGTACAACGCCCATTTTGGAATGTACCTCACAAGACATCTGCAGCAGCTGGAAAGGCCAAAGAAGTACCTCACAAAGAGGATTACTGGACTCAAACAAATGCCCTACACTGACCTCCTCAAAAAACTCCAGCTTTACTCCGTAGCATATCGCCTACTCAGAGGTGATCTCTGCCTAACATATAAAGCTATGTCAAACCCAGAGCTGTTGGACATGCTACACCTAAAGAAATCCCAGTCCTTCCGAGCTACATACTCTAGGGACCTAAACCTTGTCACCACAATAAACAGGACATGCTGGAGGGATAGATTCCTATCCTAGAGACTTCCCATACTCTGGAACAGGCTACCCATCTATGTCAAGCAAAGTTCTTCATTAGCACTCTTCAAGAAAAATCTTGATGAGTGGATGGGAAATAGGAAATACAACCCGGGGATCACTTATGTGTCTCTGCTCGACAGTGGCACAGGAAAAATAACTTTCTTGGGTGGCGTAAGCCAGGGAATCTTGTTGGCTAGGCTTGCGTAGCCCTTGGGCAGATAGCCTAGTACCTACCTATGAACCTATAACAACTTGTTAGCTGACAAAGAAAGGCTCCTATAATCTGAAACCTCAAGTACTTTTTTAATTGCAACTTGTTGGTGGGTCAATTAAAATGTATCATTGTGCTGATTTTTCTGTTTCTTTTTAATCGCATATGTTTAAGACAAGATCAGCCATATTAAGTAATAAAATGTGGATGTGTAAATAAGCAACTGTTATTTGCATCTATTTACTGAGCAGTACTCCAAAATACTATCATGTCGCAATTAGCATTGTGTAATTTATAAATTAAATGGGTTCTGTGAGATTTACTATTAAAGTTGTGTATCTTTTAGTATATCTGAAATGGCACCCTAATGCTATCCTAGAGAGAGCAAACTTTATCTCCCTTGTTGACATTATGGACAGGATATGGCACCTTTGTTTAACTTTTCCTGCCACTGCCCATTAATAGCTAAAAAGAAATGGTCTAACCACTTCTAATGTGTTATCTACAAAAAGCTTCCTGTAAAAATCTGAGTCTAAGAAATACAGGCTTCCACCACAGTAGCTGATCCTATTATTAGCATTTGTGATTTACCAGATCTTTATATCATCTATAACATCAAAGTATTTAACTCCATCAAACTGCTTACTCAGATGCGTAGATTTAGGGAAGAATGGATTTAATTATTATTACAATACAAATGCAGCTGCTGTTCCTTATAAGCTCTTTGCTGACATTTGATCATAACTATAAAGGTTCATAGGTAAGTACTAGGCTATCGACCCTAGGGCCTATATAAGCCTAGCCAAAAGAGATTCCCTAGCTTTTGCCACCCAAGAAAATTATTTTCTAGTTTTTGTAGATGTCTTTCAAGGTACATGCCAAATGGGGCATTGTACTCTATAATGGGTCTGATGAGGGATAAGTAGAGATGAGCGATGACCTCTCTTTTTCTGGAGGAGAACCCCTTTGTGATGAGGTGTGCCACATAGAAGGATTTCCTGACTACTTTGGCGACGTGATTATCAAAGGAGAGACTACTGTCCACCTGTGTCCCAAGGTCTCTTATGATACTTTCAGTGTTTAGTAGGCTACCGCCTATGTGGTAGTTAATGGGTACGGTGTTTTTCCCAAATGGGGAATGACAATGCACTTCTTGGCATTGAGCTTTAGGCCATGAATTTGGCACCAAGCATCAGTCTCAGTGAGGCCTCTTTGTAGAATGTCCTCATCCTTAGGCGAATCTATTATGGCTCCTAGTTTGCAGTCATCTGCAAACTTCATTAGCCAGAAATCAGATGTATTAGCCTGGACTTCTGAGAAGTAGATACCAAACAAGAGAGGACCCAGGACCAAACCCTGTGGTACTCTGCTTGTCACTGGTCTGAAGTCGGATTTGGAGTTGGCTACTTTCACTGTGTGGGTTCTGTCAGTGAGCCAGTTAGCCACCCATCTTGTGACATAGGGATTTATGCCCAGTCCAGTGAGTTTATCTATAATACCAGAGTGGGGGATGGTGTCAAAAGCCTTGGCAAGGTCAAGATAGGCTGTGTGTACCACCTTCCCTTGTCTATGGCTCTGGTGACTGCTTCAAAGAAGTCAATCAGGTTTAGAAGGCATGATCTACCTTTTACAAACACAAACTGAGTGGCGTCCAAATTCTTGCACTTGATGGCTATGATAATATGCATTTTTCACATTCTTGCAATGCCATGCAGAAATGAACAAATTAATCCCAAATGAATGCTGTACAGCTGTCTTATACTCCTGTATGCTTATCCAAATGTGCATACTGTATTCATTCTTGAACTTTATTGCTGTGATAATATAGATTTCAGTGCTAAGTGAACAGGAATAACAATGCGGGGATTTATAGCAGCAGTAGGCAGATGGCTGCACTAAAATATGTTAGACAAAGTGAGAGAGGAATTCAAAAGTCAATCAGATTGAAGCAGCTGAAGTGTCTTAAGAAGGTCAAAGTAGTTTGTTCCTCATTGTGTGAATATAACAATGTAAATGAGAAAAAAAACACAAGTTAAGTAAACACCAATGACTCTTAATTCCTTGAAGGATATTCCTTGAAGATGTATTTGACCCTCAATCACAGTGATTGTACTGCTTGATTCATTGATATACATTTGTATATAATCTCTGATGTGGAAGTAATGTACCTCATTATTATGAAATTCTTTTATATCATACTGTATCTTTGATTTTACTATTCTGTATGCATCTTTGATTTTACTATTATGTATGTTTGTACTACTTGTGTAGAGCTTTCCTGCCCGGGTCTCCACTGAAAAAGGGCTTTGGCTCTGCCAGACGAACAAGGTCAACAAATGTCAAATAAATAAATAAATAAAATAAAATAAAGTAAATAAAAAAAGAGGCATGAGCTTCCCACCATATTGGCAGGCTGCTACTGCATTCCCCAATGGAAAAAAAAAACAAGCATAAGAGGTGTAAAGAGCTGTACGTAGATACTCAGCAACTAGAACATCTCATTGGATCATTAAAAGAAATAGAAAAGGGAATACAAGAAAGAAAAAGAAGGGACATAACAAGGAGAGGAACACACAATGGGAGCACTGTAAATTACAGTGGAGAAAGTAATTTTTTTCTCTTGGTAAAAGACCCCATTTGTTTGTACAAAGCAAGAGAAGGGAAGGGGGAAGATCAATGGTGGAAGAATGGAGAGAGAAGCTGACAACAGGAGCACACAGATTCAGATGGCAGATGGCAGACAAATAGGGGCTGATGAGGACACTCAAAGGAGACATGGGAGACACCTACACAGACAAACAAAGGAAGGTAAATGATAATCTCATCAGGTGGGTGGCCAACTGGCTCACTGATAGGACCCCAAGGTCAAAATAGGCACCTCCACCTCCGACAGCAGACCTGTCAGTAGTGGTGTTTCTCGGGGCTCTGTCCTGGGACCCCTACTCTTTGGAATCTACTTCTCAGATGTCCAGGCAAACACAAAAGTCCTGTGGCTGACCAAGTTTGAGAATGACTGTAAGTTGGGTGCTGTCATTGACTCCCCAAATGATGTTAACATACTGCAAGAGGGTCTCACTGCAACAAATGACTGATACCAAAGTCATGGCCTTAAGTTAAATGGAAAAAATGTATTATCATACCATTCAGCAAAATCATGGCCCCTACTGATTATCACATCAACAGCAACCCCCTAAGCACATAACCTGTGGTTAGAGACCTGGGTACTCAGGTTGACAACAGTCTCACATTTGACCATCATGTGGCGGCAGTGGTCAGAAAAGCCTTTGATTTGGTTCATCTCATAATAAAGGGATTGCATCCAGAAAAAAATAGGTTATTTCCTCTCTGTGCTCCTCCCTCATTAGACCAATAATTGAGTATAATGCTCCATTTGGGATGTACCTCTCCAAACACCTGCGCCAACTGGAAAGGTGATAGAAATGCCTCACAATGAGAATCCATTGCCTCCAACACCTGTCCTATAAAGACAGGCTCAAATCAATATCACTCTACTTGGTAATGTACAGATTGCACAGAGGTGATCTGTGTCTCACCTATAAGGCAATTTCCATATCCATAAGTCTAACTCGTCACAGAATACCTGCATGAAAGGCCTAAATCTAATATGTGACATCAACAAAATTTGCTGGAGAGACAAGTTTGTCTCCTAGAGGCTGCCCTGTCTGGAATCCCATACATGTCAAACAGAGTACCTCACTGACTCTCTTCAAGCTCAATCTTGATGACTGGATGGGAAACCACAAATTTGTCTCAGGGGTTCCACCTGTGTCCTTCACTGACAGGGGCAACAGGTGCTGATTGAGGATTTTTTTGGGGGATAAACTCTTGGCTAGGCTTGTAAGGGCCTCAAGGCCTTTAGCTTAGTAACCTCCTATGATCCTGTAGACAGTAAGACACAAGCAGACGGCAGATCAGATAGACTTAACAGAGGCCCATTTAGCAATAGCCCTGGACCCAGGAGGTCTATGGCATAGGTCAAACCCACCCTTAGTGGCCTAATAGCATCAGCCAGATTGTCCATCAATTTTGCAGCCTACTGCAAGAGGACCTGGTGTATGGCAAGCTATTGCCTGGTCAACTGCTGCTTACACTTCATGCTCCAGGTCAGGCAGTGCAAGACCACTCACTAGTCTCAGTCCCAGCCTTGTCTGTAGTGGCTGAATATCATAGGTAGTGGTCATGTAGCTCAAGTTGACCATGGTAACCTGGACAAAACAGGCAAAATGTGAAACGAGACATTTGCAATGTGGTGCTCAAGGTAGCATGACAGATATAATCCAGAACATGACAGTAGATTTTATTAACTGTGCTGTGCTTGTGATCTCTACTGATTCCTGTGGTAGCTGCCAGCAGTCTTGCCCAGTCTTCCTGTGCTGAAGGACAAAAAAGTTGTGCAAGCAATCACATTTAAGTGCAAAGGAAATGTAATGCAAAGCTACCTGTCCACAGACATAACAAGCAGGAAGAATTATGAAATAAGTCCCATAACCCAAAGAGAACAAATGCTGCATACACATCTGCAGAGAAGTAACAGATAATCAGGTTCCTTCTGTGTAGGAGTGCAATGTATTCTGTCATAGTTACGTAAAAGGAGCAGACATAGCTACAGTACTGCTGTTAGATGCACTGCAGACGCAGCTACGCTAGCACAGGTACAAGGATGTAGCTGCATCATATGATTCCCACAGACCCTAAGGTCAACAACCAATGCCCAAACCCACAAAGCAACAATGGCTCAATGTAACAACTGCCATGTATGGCAACATAAGATACAAATCACCTGCATATTCCAGTCTTTATTATCCTGGGATCTGTTGGAGTAAACCAAAGTAAGACATCATGAAGATACCCCTTACATACAATAACAATATGTGTAAAAGACAGTACTGTAGACAGTGTGCATGACAAATGCATACTACACTATTTACACTGTATTTGGCTAACTTCTTCACCAAACCCAGAGATTGTCAGGTGATAATGACATAGGTTATCATAACAGTACCCGACACACGGATGTCAGTTGCACTTCACAGCAGATCTGTGGGTCATACCAAACATTCATTTTCTTGAAAGAATCAGTAAATGGTCCCAAAGCCACTGTCTATACTGGCTTTTGAGAATATGGAGCATAATATTGCTGTCCTTTACATACCAGTCAGGCTCTCAAATAGAGCAATAACATCTGCAACCATCTCCATAATGTATAGCAAGTGAAGATGTCAATCTGAGATTCACTCTCCACACAGGAGTTTGAATCAAGTGGAGTTCACCCTAGTACTAGCACCTTGTTGTCTGATGCATACACAAACATATGCAGCTTGCATGAATAAGAAGGCATTGCACACACATACAGCTTGCATGAATGAAAAGGCATACACAGGATGTATCTGCTCCTTATTTTACTGATGGGCTTCTGTGAAAGATGGAAATTCATAGACAAAAGTGGAATCTAGACTCATTCACATACAAGTAGTGCAGTGTAGTACTTATTAATGACTGCTACTGCTGATCCACCATTTTGCTTGCCAAAGCATGTAGCAAGGAGAAATATTGTAAAGGAGTTACTTTTTATGTATAAAAAGGAGTACACTGCCATCTTTGATAAGATGGACAAGCTCATTTCAAAGAACAAGGAGATTGAACAAAAAAATGTGGTCAGGGAGAAACATGAGTATATGGAAATCAGGGCTTATCCTGGACCCTATGAAAATGTTAACAAAAGAGTAAGTTGAGAGGCAGACATGGCTGATTCTACCATATCTAGCTGTGAAATGGATGCAGTGCCAGAAAATGACCAAGCAGATTTTTTTTAGAAGAAACACAACCCTGGAGGTCAGAACAGTTGGTGAATCATCTGAGTTGTTCCTCTTACCCCAGGAGTTCCAACAGCCATGGGTGATATCAGAGGGGGAGAGGAAGGGACAAGAGCAGACAAAAGTCACCCCAGCACTTATGGCACTGATAATGAATGTAATGACTTTAGGGTATTTATTGTAAGTCAGACTGATATGACAGATGACCACTTTTTATTGCTTAGTAAGGGTTTTACTTTTGTGCTAATTCAATTAAAACATTACTTAGCAATTTAATCTGAGCTTGTTTTTTTTTTTTTTGGGGGGGGGGGTATGATCAATGGCTTCTATTTCATGTGACAAAGAGAAGAAGTATGTTTATAACACTTCTCCAGTCTTATGGTAACTGTTTTTGAGGCTATTTAAAAAAATCCATTTGTTGACAACCTTTCAGTGCAAGAAGGTACTACTCCGAAAGAACTTATGTTGAACTAATAAAACATTAAAGTGATAAAACCTGATAAGGACAGGGGTGCAGTTATTATGGACAGTGAGGTCTATTGCGGTAAAATGCCTTTGATTCTAAATTATGTTAGTACCTACAAAACATTTTCCAAAAATGAGGTGAACATGGCATATGCTAAAACAGACTTTTGTTTAATGGATGTGATGTCAGCAAAGGAAGCATTACCGAGTTTTGAATATTTGAAGGTAGCAAAACCCATGATTCCAGCAATATTAAAAATTCCAAAGATACATAAGGATATCAGCAATCCCTCATTAAGTCCTTGCGAACTTTGACTACCTTTATTGACCAGTGTTGCAAATGTCTGCTGGCTTATTAAATGCACATTTTATGAGACTGCTGTCATTTTTTTGTAGAACCTCAACACTTTAGATTTTAAAAGATAACTATTCTTTGCTACCATTGACATTGTAAACCTGTTCTCCACCATTTTCATGACATAGGGATTGAATGGTTTATGTGTATTTTAGAAGACCAGTCATTTAGCAATAATGAGATTATTATCCTGTATGAGTTATTAGATTTAGTACTGAGGAGCAACTTTGTATTTTTTTTAAGTTGAATACTATCACCATATTTTTGGGGTGGCTGTGGGAGTAACCTGTGCCCCTTTTATGCAAACTTGGTGTTACTATACTGGGAAAAATAACTTGTATTCATTTCAAGTTATTTTGATTTTGTACGTACATATTGTTGGATGACATTCTTATTTTGTGGAAGGGGAACACTGATTGTTTTGTTAAAGTTTGTAGGGTTTCTGAATGGAACTACAGCCTTATTAATGTTCATTTTTAGCTATGATTATGCTAAAATTGATTACTTGAACATCTTAATAGGTAAGAACAGGTTAAACCAAAGATTCACATCCACAATTTTTCGCAAACTTTTTTCCAATTTGTACTTGCACTTTGACAGCTATCGCTTATTTTCAAAAAAGAAGTATAGTTAAGCAAAAACTGGTGCATCTGTCAAGGTTGATTTCTGATAATGGCAAATTCATAAATGAAGTGGGCAAGTTAGTTGATATGTTCCATGCTAGAAACTATCCTTATTCCTTACTTAGTGATATTAAGAAAGAAAGAAATTATTAGGAGGAAGACAAAGCATTTGTTCCATTTTGGGTGGCTGTAACAAGGACTTGGCAAAGGAATTGGTGACTAACAACAATGACAAGCTAGGGTCGTTGGTATTGTCTTTCAGTAGGGAAACCTTTCCCATACTTGGTGTATTTAGAACTAGTGTTTGATGTTTTCTCAGGACTTGAAGGTAAGGTTAGGGTACGCAGTGGATGTGACCGTCAGTAGAGATAAAAACGTGAAACATTTAGTGGAAAAAGGACAAAACAAGACTGCAAATTATTGATCCACAGCTAGAATTTCTAAATGTGTTAAATGTAAATATTGCAGATTTGTTAAGAATTGTCCTTATGTTAGTAATGAAGGGCACTACAAGGTGATGTGATGAACAGGCTTCTATAATTGTGATTCCATGAGGGTTGTTTATGTGGCCAGTTGTGTTTCATGCTCACCCTTCTATGTACTTAAGACCAACAGAAGGAATTTATGAGCATGCATCCAATGTTAAGATTGCAAAAAACACTAACACTTTGTTTAATCACTCTGTAATATATTATAATTTCAAGAGATTTACTTTCCTGCTATTGATAGAGTTGTAAGGAGTGAGAGAGGATGGAGAACATAGACAGTGTATTAGAGCAAATAGAATTGATCTGGCAATTGTCATACTTGTCATGAGCCTGGCAACAATGAAAGTATTTCTATTTCTACTATATTAAAATGAAAAGCCATGTCCATTTGATTTTGTTAGATGCGGTCACATAATTATTGAATGTTAGGACAAATGATTTTTGCCTGTTAAGTTTTGATTGCATCCATCGTGTTTTTGTTTCTTTACATTTGTGAACTAAGAGAGATGATTTTTTTTTCTTTCTTAAAGGTGTATATATTTTTTGGTAGTTGTATTTTTAAGGAAACCTGGAAGCAATGTTCTTTAAATGGATTTCAGCTTGTGATTGTTTAAGTAAGAAACTAAATAGTTTGGAAGAGGAATCTTTTTTTTACTCTGAGGTCCTATTGTTTTAGAGGATGAAAGCACATAGTTTATTAAAGTTTTTACTGTTGAAATCAAAGTTTTTACTGTTGAAATCCAGCTTGCCACAGCTTTAATTCTTTTATTAGTTTGATTGTTGCTGTTACTGTGTTTTTGAGTGATACTAAACCAAAAACAATTAATAAAACCACAAATCAGTCAGGGAGTTACAACACTAAAAGTAATAAAACCGACGGCTGACTGAAGGACAGGAGAACTAAAATTAATCAAAAATATAGATTTTAAGTGCTTCATCTTCTGTTAAATCAGGACTTCACCACAATGCCACAGTAACACTGTTGGGGACATCTACACAAGTCACTTGGTCATGATATCCAGCCACAACATACTACCCATGCACATGGGCACTAAACTCATGCTGTCAAGAACACCCACATACAGTACAGTACAATATGTACTGGATCCCTGTGTGGTGACTTTCCCAGTCATAGGCCTACTTGTCAGACTACATACGTTGATACACATTATGAGACCCATGTGTCTTGAGCATACAACCCCCACACTGATTTCATCCCAGTGTAACTCAATAATGTCATATTATTCCAACTTACTGTCAGTGTTTCATTACAAACCTTGGACATCCACACATTTCTTACTGGTGTTGTCTTGATCCCATAGCTGTACACAAGTCCTCAAAAGGTGGTAGATGGCACAGGTTCTAAACATTCAGCCCTACAAAAAACAAGATCTTACTACAGGCATTACAGACACATAGGTGATGATTGTTCAGGAGAGGGGCATATGCCAGCCTCTAAGAGACAATGTGTAGGAAACAATGGTGCACAATGTAATTGCCATGAGTGGCTGGCTACCACACCATACATCAATGTCAGAAACATGAAATCACATGATATAATGGGCCTTACAGAGGACATACAACATAGCAGAAGACAGGAAAGTGACATGAGAAGGCCACCTCCATCACATTCAGCACTCACTGAAGAAGAAGCATTTTTGTCATCCCTGTCAAGAAATAAGGAAATGACAGGCCTCATACCTGGAGGTGTTTACACAATATCTTGGAGGAGTTAAATGTCATGTAATTCTCTTGATGATCATTCAGGTTAATGCCCATAGTACATGATACATATGGCAGCTATAATTGGACAAGCACTAAGGAGATTCCACTAATCACTGACAATGTGGTTGATAAGTACATTTGGCCTACTGATACCAGGGAATGCCAACACAGGTTCATAGGTGCTTACAACATTATCTATCTATGAAGAGAGTCTATATTAGATCAGTGAACGCTTAAAAATGCGAATGCTGATTCACTCACCTTATGTAAGCGAAAGCTTACAATCTCGAACTGTCAGATCAGCGATTTTTTTTCCTAGGGAAAAAAAATCGCTGATCCAAAACACATACACACAACACAAGCACACCAAACAAACAGAAATCCACACACATACACCTAAAATCTGACACCTAACCCTACACTAAACTATGCACACACCACTAACTATCCACTTACCTTAACCCAAACCCTAACTCTAAGGTCCATCACTATCGCACACTCACCTCACCCGCTCCCTAACCCTAACTCACCTAAACCCGCCCTAACCCTCATGTCCACACAATCGCACACATACCTAACCCAAGCCCTAACCCTAACTCACCAAACCTACCCTAACACCCACATCCATACAATCGCCCACTTACCTGATTCTGACCCATAACTTTCCACCACAGCACCAAAAATACAGAAGCAACAGAAACGAACAACCAAATTCTTTCCCTAGGAAAAAATTCGGGTTTCTGTTGCTTTGATATTTTGAACATTCGCTAAAATAAGATTGATCAATCAGCGTTCACTTGTTTAAGCATTCGCTAATCTAATATAGACCCTATGAGGATCTTAAGAAGCCTGAACATACATTCCAATGAAGTTTTTAGCCGTTATATTTTAAGTACAAATTGCCCAGAGACAAGCAGAATATTCAGGGAACATACCAGGTGTAAATTTATTACCCATCCATTCATCTAGATTATTTTTAAATAGCATAAAAGAAGCAATTTGATTTATTTGGAGAGGAAAATAATTCCAAACAAGAGGTATTTTCTCTGATATTTATCTGTTCCTCCAACATGTACTATTTATGTTTGCAAAAGAATTTGAAATCTTTTGAGAAGGTATTTATACTCCCGCTGGACTTGTGAAAGTGCTGTAGGTCTGAGGGGATAGAATTTGTTGAGGCTCTGTAAGGGAGACAGAGATCACCCCTTCATTAGCCAGTATGTCATAGAGAAGGGGAATAAGACTTTGAGATAATCTGCATAGTTTGTATGACTTAGGCCCTTGGCTTTCTTAGTAAGAAAGCATTGTGGGCATTCAAGTTATGTCAAATATTTTGGACAGGTACGTACCATAAGAGGCATTATACTCAAATAATCATCCTGATGAATGTGTGGAATACAATGGAATAACCAAATCCCTGGACCAGGGATTGCTATAATGGATATGTTGTACTAGAATGATAATTCATTATCTACATAGGTTCCAGGGACTGTAACTACTGGAACAATTTTCAGGGGTGTGTTGTGAGTGTGATCATTAACAAGGAACTTCTTACTTGTTGAAGGATACTATTATACATTTCTTGGCATTCAGTTTTTATCCATAGTTTTGACACCAGCTATTGGTTTGGGAAAGACCCCTTTTGGGGACCTTGGTTTCCTACGGTATCTGGATATTATGATAATTCTGTCGTGTAGTACAGAACATATTATTATGCTTGTGTTCCCAGCACTGTTTTGCATGCCTCTGGTACCAAACCTTGGTGCAGTGAGCAGTAGAGGTCTGCCCATGTGCAGATAGCCCTTTCTTATCCCTGTTCTACATGACATTCATATGGATGCACCCAAACACATCCTCTGTGGCCTTGGATTCCCACCAGCATATTACATGCAGTATTTCCACACATAACTCCCTAGTATCCTTGATAATCTGCCACTGCACCCTTGTCTGCATATCTTCCATTAGTGTCATGTAACAAGCTATGTTTCCTCATCATCAGTCCACTCTTATTTTTTGCATTCTAGAGCAGATGTTTAGTTCTCCTATATATAGCTGTATATCTGATAGTCAGATATGGATCAGATATTAATGTTTTTGTTTATCTTTCTCAATATACTTCATGTATCATTTATTTTATGTTTTTTTTTTCTCCCTTTCCCCTATTAGTTTTTGTATAGTCAGGCATAGCTGTGCCTGTGGTGTGGCAGCATTTCCCACTCTATTGTTTTGGCTTCCTGTACTGGGTCTCTATATACCTCCAGCATTGCTTCTCTATCAGATGACAAGGTCATGCATCACAGGTGACCTAGTGGACTTCTTATTGACCACTGCTGTTATTTCACCCTCTTGCAATGCTGATGGTAAATCCCATTTTGTTATCCAGCAGGAGATGGAGGTGGTGATACTAGTGTTTGAGGACTGGTGTCTTGATGCCCAAATTGACCATCTGGAAACTATTTTCTTGGGACTAACAGAGTTGCACATCTGCCTAGCACTGCTTAGTGTACCATCTAAGGTAAGGGTAGCCATGAAGAGGACTGAGTTCTGCCTGGGTCCTGCCCAAGGCAGTATGAAAAGGTGCCAGGATCCCACCCTATACCCAATTAGGGTGTTCCCCTTCCATGAGTGTTATTTGCCACCTCTGTTTGTAATCTTTTCATCTCAACCATAACTGTCTTCCTGGCAGTTTATGTTTATCCATTATGCTCCTACCCCTGTTTCGGTGCCACTGTTGTTGGTCTTTATCTGTATTTTGTGCTTATATCTGTGCCACTGCTGTCAACCATATATCCTCTTCCCATCCTCTGCTTTCCTCTTGCATATTTATCCATTTTACCTTTTTGAAAAAAATAAAAGAAGGAGCAATGGGCACCTGCCCCAAAAATAAATAAAACCTTGCCTGTGTCCTCTATGTTCGTCTTCATGCTCTTCCCTTTCACAATGTTCCTGCTTTCCCATTTCCTCCCCATTTAAGTGAATGCAATTATTAGGCATATTGCTAGCAGCCATGCATTATGACTCACCGCAGTTGTCATTGAGTCATGAGGTTCCATAAATGCATGCTCTGGTGTATGCTATTTGTTCACTAATGCTGCCCAGGAATTCTGTCACTGCACCCACGTTCAGTGTTCACTAGTAACTTAATTTATATTGATATATTTCTTAAATGTTTAATAGATGAGGCATCAATAACTACCTTAAAATCATTATGCACAATTTGGCATCACTGCAGAAGCTCTTATATGTCCCTGTTAATCAGATTTCATTTTGACTGGACCCCTCCTTCACTGGGTTTTATTGAGCAAGGTATTGCTTGTCAACAATCACTGAAAAAGGGGAGAATGTAATCTGCTATTAAAAGAAAAGGCATGTTTTGTTATGTAGTCCCATTATTGGATATAATTTTGAATGTGGCTATAACTGGATGTATAATACACTTTTTAAAAGTATTAGTAACAATAGCTACAGTATTAATAGTTGTAGTAGCTGTACTAGAAACAGTAGCTATAGACAAAGAGATGTAGTAGTAATAATAGTAGTACTAGTAATAACACTTGCAGCTAGTAGTAGTAAGGACATTAGTAGCTAGGTTCAAATGTTCATAGCATGTTACTAGGTTATTGAACCGAGGGTTGTTACAAGCCTAGCCATTAAACCCAGTATAATATTAGATGAAAGATATTGTCTATGCCCAAGATTTTTCTTGCAAGGACTGCCCATGTCCAGGAGAGAAGTAGGAGCAATTCCTGGCAGAAATGTATAGTTTCCCATCCAGTTGTCCAGGCTGCACTTAAACAGGGTCATGGTGGTGCTCTGCTTGACTTGCATTGGAAGCCTATACTGGAGGAGTGGCAACCTCTGAGAGATACATTTGTCTGTCCAAAGGTCCTATTTATGTTGCAGGCTAGATTGAGGTCTCTGGAATGGGTGACTCTAATCCCATTCGACTTACAGATGTGCAGCATTTTCATAATATTTGGGTCAGAGATAACCCTCTTAGCCAGACATAAGTCAGTTAAAAGTAGTCTAGATACTACTGAGTACAATGAGAGAGACTTCAGTCTGTGCGTATAAGACATGCTGGAGAACTTGAATTTTCTTAGAAATCTCTGAGGTCTCTCAAGTTGCTGCAGGTGTCTGGTACTGTGCATACCAAAGGGAGCATTATATTCAATAATAGGCCTGATGAGGGATGAGTACAGGGGTGTTATAACCTCTTTTGCTCTTGAGGTGATGCTTTTGCTAATCAGGTGAGTGACATAGAATGCCTTCCTCACCACAGTAGACACATGATGGTCAAAGTTGAGGTCACGGTCAACTTGTGTTCCCAAGTCTATCACTACAGATTTGGTACTTAGGGTATTATTGTTTATTTTATAATGAGGAGGGACACTGTTTTTACTGAAGAGAATGATGATGCATTTTTTATCATTTAGTTTAAGGCCATGGCTTTGGCACCAGTCATTGGTCTGTGTAAGCCCCTTTTAAAGTACGCTGACAGCGCTAGGAGATTCAATGATCGCACCTAATTTGCAGTCATCTGTAAACTTGGTTAGTCACAGCCCCTCCATTTTGGCCTGGACTTCTGAGAAGTATATGCTAAACAAGAGGCGGCCCACCGCTGACCCTTGTGGGATACCAGTGGTGACAGGTCTGCTTCTAGAGGTGAAGTCTCCCACTTTGAATGTTGTTAATCTTTGATCCAATTTGCAACCCACCTGACAACATAGGAGTTGATAGTGAACTGGGTTAGTTTGTCAATGATGCCCGAATGTGGGATTGTGTTGACAGTCTTGAACAAGTCAAGATAGGCTGGGTGCACAGCTTTGCCTTCCTGTATGGCTCTAGTCACATTATCGAAGAAGTCCACCAGGTTTAGCAGGCATGACCTACCCTTGACAAAACCAATCTGGGACAGATCTAGGGTTTCGAGGTCACTTATATCCTTATTTATGAGATCCATGATGTGATACATTCCATTGCCTTACAGATGAGGCTGATTAAATTAATGGATCTGTAGCTACCTGGTTCTTTTGCTGAGCCACCCTTGTTGAGGGGTATAACTGTTGTTGTTTTCCAATTGATGGGGCCAAAGCTAATACTCAGGCTGTGGTTGAATAGGGTACTTAGTGTAGCAGCCATTTCTTGTTTAAGAAGATTAAGAATGCAGCCTGGAGTGCCATCTGGTCCCATGGAGGCTGCGTTCTTAGTCGTGAAGAGAACATTGATGACTTGCCCTTTGGAGATGCAGGGAGGAAATGATGTTGAAGACATGGTTTGTGGTATGCCTGTAGGGGGGATGGGGGGGTGAAATTTTTTCCAAGCCTGTCTGCTAGCAGGTTTACAATTTCTGCTGGGTCAGTGTGTGCGATACGATTCACAATTAGTTCAGCACACATCTGAGTCCTACCTTTTTGGTTGCAGACGTAGCTGAAGAAAGTCTTATGGTTATCCTTGGCTATGGTTGCTAAATTTTTCTCATAGTTGCTATTTGGGGATTTTATGAGTTGTCTTATTTGCTTGTTTAAGCCAAAGAGGGTGCTCTTCCAGTTTTGGGTTCTCATTTTTGTATTTTTCGACAGCAGCTTCTTTCACTTATTGTATAATTTATTAATGCTAGATGTCCACCAGGATGGTTTGTTTTTTTCATGAGGATCTTGCTTTATTCCTATCAGGAATAGCTGTGTCTATACATTTGTGTAGATGTTTATACAGGGCATCAGGGTATACCTTAGTATAGCTGTCAATGCCATCTGTGGAAACTGGACCTTGGAAGTCAATTATACCATCCCTTAGGAGGTTATAGGTAGCAAATTTTTAGCCTGATTTCTCCTTTGGGGAGTTCTGGTGCTATTGCTACTTCAAAAATGACTGATTTATGGCTGGATTTAACCAGTGCAGGCCCTACAATTGAGGCGTTCATCGGTCATTCATATTGGTGAAAACTAGGTCTAAACTATTAGAGCATCTTGTGGGGTGGTGCACTATTTCTTCCAGGCCATTTGAGTTAAAGTCCAGGAAGTTTTGTACGAGTGAGTTTGGGCTTGTATAAGTTTTCCAGTTAATGGAGGGATAGTTGAAATCACCAATGACTAGGGTGTTAAATTGTACTTTAATTGTCCCATGTAGGTCTAAATAAGCTGTATGGGCTTCTTGGTTCATGGAACATGACTTGTAACTGGCAATGACATGAAGGGGGGGGGTCTTACCCATGGTCATTTGGACTTGGAGTAACTCCATAGAGTTATACTCTGACTCCATAGAGTAGTCTTGTCTAACCAGTCTAGAGGTGCAATTATCTTTACTGAAGATAGATACTCCACCTTCTTTGGTTCTCACACCTTCAATTTGCAGTCTGAAAGTGTGGAAGGCTTTGTAGTCTTGCAAGGCCGGGGTACTTACTGTGGCCTTGGGACAGGTTTCTGTGACTGAACAAACATCTTCCAGGGAGAGGAGTGCTTCCACAGAGTGCAGTTTCTGATTTAACTTCATAGCATTTAGCAGCATCACCCTTAGTTTCCTTGTGTTTGGTATTTTCATGTCAGAAATTTTTTTCATGACGTTGCCTAAAAGAGGCTGCTATTACAGTAGTATCAGCAGCAGTACTAGCAGTAGCAGTAGAAACATTAGTGCCTGTTGCACAGTAGTAACAGTAGTGTTGTAGTAGTACTAGAAATACAGCAGCATTTGTAATAGTAGTAGTAGAAACATTAGTATCCCTTGTTACAGTAGTAACAGTAGTGTTAGTAGTAGTACTAACAATAGCAGTAGCAATTGTAAGAGTAGCAGTAGAAACATTAGTATTCCTTGTTACAGTAGTAACAGTAGTGTTAGTAATAGTACTAACAATAGCAGTAGCAATTGTAAGAGTAGCAGTAGAAACATTAGTACCTGTTGTTAAAGTAGTAACAGTAGTGTTAGTAGTAGTACTAACAATAGCAGTAGCAATTGTAAGAGTAGCAGTAGAAACATTAGTACATGTTGTTAAAGTAGTAACAGTAGTGTTAGTAGTAGTACTAACAATAGCAGTAGCAATTGTAAGAGTAGCAGTAGAAACATTAGTATCCCTTGTTACAGTAGTAACAGTAGTGTTAGTAGTAGTACTAACAATAGCAGTAGCAATTGTAAGAGTAGCAGTAGAAACATTAGTACCTGTTGTTAAAGTAGTAACAGTAGTGTTAGTAGTAGTACTAACAATAGCAGCAATTGTAAGAGTAGCAGTAGAAACATTAGTACATGTTGTTAAAGTAGTA
>NC_056737.1:1441946462-1441973962 GCF_019279795.1 Protopterus annectens
GTAAACCAGGCCATCTTTTGTTGGAGAGAGTTCCCCTGCAGCTTAGTGTCAGGAGTGTGCAGTTAGAACTCATCTGATTGAAGGTTGCTGGAACAGGGCTCAGTTTGGAGGATTTTGCTGGTTACTTTGTTTAGATCAGTTTGTTCTCATTTGCTACATAAGTGCTGCGTTTGTACATTGCACACTGCCTCACAGCGGTGATCACCATTTGTGGTTATAGATGCAAACACTTTTTCCTGCAAAATTCCCCTTAGTACTCTGCTGTTGCTCCATCGGTGAGTTCTCATGATTCTCTCTCACTGACAGATGACGTATTCAGTGAAGCTCCTGAAGCACCAACACAGATCCTGTCCACCAGCCCTTCGTATTTTTGTCCACTTCTCCTGCCCTCTACTTTACCTGGTCCTTCCTGTCCTCTGTGTTTTCTGACCACATCAACTTATCTAGCATTATGGATGGACAATTTCCCACAGTTTCTATAGCTAGCCTGGTTGACATGGGCATCCTGAGGCAATGTAACAATTGCCTCATGTACACTGATAACCCACATCTTCTAGTCCACACAAATTCATTATGTGAGAGATGCATCTATATCAAGAACCTAGAGTATAGGGTCTGTCTCTCACCAGTCTATTTCTCTGATACTAAGTGGGTTATCTTGATGCACACCTCACCTTCTGCACCTACCAACCCTACATATATGGAGGTACTTAAAAAAGCTTACCTAAACATCAGAGACCTCCCAAAGAGAACAACAAACATGCTTATAGTACATATAATATATCACACACCAGTGTCTTACAAGTCAAGCCTCTAAGGCATAACACAAAACCAAAGATCTTAGTCATAGCCAACTCAGTTGTGACATACACAGATGTTCCTCTCACCAGGTTGGATAAGGAAAAGGTCATGGTCAGCTGTCTGTCAGATGCCAGGATCCACTACATCACACATGCAATCAAGTCTCTCAAAATCAGGCAGTGTTTTGACTCTGTAATAGTTCATGTGTTGGTGTGAATGACTTCAGATGCACCTCAGTGGACTATATGAAGAGAGACATTACTGAGCTCTCTTAATGTGTGTCTCTAGTGGTTTACTATTAAAATTTCAAAACAAACTTCATTGACTGTACTATTGTCAAACACAGAAGTTCGAAAATGGTAATATCAATGACTAAAAAACAACCTAGGAACGGGTTTTAACATGGGTCGAGGTAGGGGAGATGTTTGTAGTCCGAAATAACACTGAACACCTATCTCGACCCATGTTAAAACCTGTTCCTAGGTTGTTTTTTTGTCATCAATATTACCGTTTTTGAACTTCCGTGTTTGACAATAGTACAGTCGACGGAGTTTGTTTCGAAATTTTAATAGTAAACCATCTCGGGCATGTATGTCACTAGCCTTATGCAGCATTTTACCTTCACCTAGGATGATACCTCAATACAAGCAAGAAATGATTGACTTCAACAATTGGTTTAGTTTTGGTGTCATTCAAAGGGGAGCCAGTTTCTGTCAGCTTGGAATGACATGGTCAACAGATCTCGATGCTTTGCTGGAGATGGTCTTCATCTGTCACTCCTGGGATTTTGGTTACTGGCTAAGGCTCTTGTCATCCTTATAGTGTCTTTTTTAGGCAATGTCACAAGAACAAAATTCCCATTGTAAAAATACCCTCTAAAAACAACCTCAAGGTTATGCTGCTAAAGGTTAGGCATCTTAACCAGAAACTGCACACACGAGAAGCAGTTGTCACTCTGGAAGATGTTGATATTTGTGCAGTCACTGTGACCTGGTTTAAGGCTGCAGAGAGCACCCCAGCTATACCAGGTTACATTTCCTTCCACACGTTCAGACCACAAACTGAAGGCATGAGAACTAAAGGAGGTGGTGTATCAATATTCATTAAAGATAAACACACCTCTAGATTGGTTAAACATCACGATTCCCTTAAATTACTTTAGGTGCAAATAACTGTAGGTAAGACCCCTCTTCAGGTCATTGCCAGCTATAGGACCCCCACCATGAATCAGGACATCCACTCAGCCTACTTGGATCTACTTGAGTCAGTCAAGATACAACTAAACACCCTGGTATTGGGTGACTTTAATTACCATCCATAGACTGGGTAAATTATATATGTTCTAACTTACTTACCCAAAGGTTCCTGGACTTTGTTATCTTCAATGCCCTGGACCAGTTGGATGACACACCCACAAGGGGCTCAAACATCCTGGACCTGGTGCTCAACAACATGGAGGATTGCTGCACCACCCCCAGTGTGTGGCCATCTCTGGTTAGATCTCACCTCAAATCAGTCTTGCTAGAAGTAACTGTAACACAAGACCTCCCCTCCCCTTAGCAACAACTAGACTGAAAAAACTTCTCCAAGGCCAATTACAACCTCTTACGTGATGGCATAAATAGCTTCATAGCCCCTCCCCCACTGATGGAACAGACAGCTTTGCTGAGTTATACAGCAATGCTTTATTCAAGCACCTGTACAATTGTATTGACTCTGCTGTACTTGGTAGAACCGAAGCAAGATCTTCAATGAAAAACAAAGCTGCCTGGTGGACAACTGCTATTAATAGGTTATACAATAGGAGAAAGAAATTGCTGTCTAAGAGTAGGAACGAATGGTCTCAAAACTAGAAACACACCCTCCTCAACATAAACAACCAAATAAGACTCCTAGTGAAGTCCTCCAAAGCTAACTATGAATCCAAATTAGCTTCCCTAACTAAAGATAACCACAAGGCATTCTTTTTTACATTTATAACCTCAAAAGTAAGGCCCAGATCTGTGCTGAATTCATAGTTAATGGTACTACATATATAGAACCTGTGGCTATAGCAAACCTGCTGGCTGACAGGTTCAGTGAAAACTTCACTCCCCTGTCCCTGCCACGTATACCCCAAAGCATCCTGAAAAAGTATCCCCCATCTAATATCTCTGAACAGCAGGTTTAAATGCCCTCTCTGAGGCCAAAACCACAGCTTCTGTGGGACCAGACAATGTTCTGAGCTGTGTTCTACATGGGTTAAGACAGGAATTAGCATCACCACTAGGCACCATTTCAATCACAGCCTAAGCACTAGCTTCATCCCAGCAGAATGGAAAACAGCTACTGTCATCTCTTTGTGCAAAAGGAGTGCATCCACGAACTCCAGGATCTATGGACTCATTAGCCTGCTTGGACATATCTGCAAGGTCATAAAACAAATCATCATGGACCTTATCAACAAAGATATAGGAAATCTCCAAATGCTTGACCCCCACCCAGTTTGGCTTTGTCAAGGGGAGATCATGCCTGTTAAACTTGGTGGACTTCTTTGAGACAGTCACCAAAGCCCTAGATGAGGGTAAATCTGTGCATATGGCATACCTAGTTTTATCTCACGTGCCTTCAGTTTTGTATTCCTTTCCCCTATCATTTGTTGAATTTCTTGTTCAGAGTATGGTTGTAAAGCTGCATCATCTACATACAGCAGCTTTGAAGATCTGTCCCCTCTAGCCTGTTTACTAATGCAGTCCATCATCAGTATGAACACTATTGAGCTCTGTGCTGGACCCCGATGAACTCCCACTTTTACTGGAAATCCTTCCCTGTGTCTAAACACTTGTATTTGTGTCATTGGTCCTTGTACATTTCCTGCACTAGGTCAAAGGAGGAGGTGAGAGAAGAGGTCAAAGTTGCACATTTCATTATGTATTTTGACAATAGGGCCCAGGTAGTCTCTGAAAAGAGTCAAATGACCATCTTAACAAACCTGGTTATCAAATTTAAGTGAATAAATAAATAAGTTCAGCCAAGGTTTCTAAGTTTTGAACCATTGCAGGATTACAAAATTCTACTTTCTTGGGACCTTATGATATGCTTTTTCCAAGTTGAAGAATGCCCATTTGGACTCATTCCCCATCTCTAGTTTCTTCTCCACGATCTCTCTCACTGCCGACATTGGGTCAAATGTCTTATATCATGATCTGTATCCAAAGTGCTCATCTAATAACTTACTTACTGCTATTGTTACCTGTATCTTAACCTTGCTTTCTATTACCTTTATACAGTCTGACAGGAATGCAACACCTCTGTGCTCCCCACAGATATGAAGGCCCATTTTTTCTTGGAAGTTCGCTCTAGAATGTGTATTCTTTGATCATTTTGGTATGACTTTCTCTCCATACTGCTATTAACAGCCACATAAGTTATTTTCCCACTAAATCACCTACCTTCTTGATCATATCTGCAGTGACTTCATTATCCTCAGTGCTGTTCTTACATTTAAGAGTCGGGTCTTCTTAATTCGTTGTAGGCTGTGTTTTAGGCAGTACTGCTTCTGTGAGGTTTTCTTCCTTGAGAATCTGCATGAAGTCCTGTTTTCATCTGCCGTCGATGCCCTGTAGATTGGTGCGAAGATTGTTGCTGCCTTACCTTATCAGTGGCGTCTAATTGCTATCGTTGGTATCTTTCTGTTTTTATCTTGCAACTTGATAAGTTTTCTTTCTGTCATCTTTTGAGTTACTTTCCAGAAACTGGTAGAGTGCATTGGACACCTTGTTTTTTTGCTATTGCAACTGCTGCTTAGCCTTTTTGGTAACCTACCTGTATTCCTTCTTAGCCTGGTCTGTCTGTTGTATTTCCCACTTTTTCCTGTACTACTTCCTCTGACACAACTGAAAGTTACCCTTAGCTTATGTTTTTCATAAATAATTTTTCTAGTGTTGATTGTTGTTAGTGACTCTTGCAGAATTATTATAATATTATCTGGCTTATTGTAGATGCCAGCCAGCCCCCTCCATTGCAAAGATGAATAAAGCCTTGATTGTATTGCAGGAGACCCAAATTCAAAGACTAGCTTGAGTGCCTATAGGCACTGACAAGGGAGAATGGTAGCAAGCAGCTGTTGCATCAAGTCTATAGACACATTTCTGCCATGGGCAAGTTTCACAGTGAGCAAAGAAGAAGAATTAATTATGTAAAGGTACACTTCCCTTTAGAGAACTGCTATAGCAGAACTCAGAAGAGCCACCGGAGGAGATGATGGTATTCCACAGAAGGAGAAGTTAGACAGCCTTTCAGAACCAGCAAGTTAGCTAGTCTGTTCCCTACCACCTACCTCCAGCCTCAAGAGAAAGAGCTCATGAGAGTTTCCTGGGGTAGAATGAATGGGCTATAGGGCTCTTGCCCTGCCTCATAATTCCTAGCTCCCATTACAGTAGATAGCATGCGCCATTTCGGCACAGGTAGAAGAGTGATTAGGCTCAATCCTGAGGGGTGCTAAAAATGAAATTGCCTGTTATGGAGCTGCACAAAACGAATGTGACTTGCAGAATACTGTTCAGTCATTTCTTCCTTACAATACTAGGGGTAGGGTGACTCTTTGAGAAAAGCTCTATAAATGTTCCTGAAAAAATGGGATATCCATAGAGAACTATAGCAATAAACTTTTAGCCAGAAACCTACTGTTTCTTTGTTTTGAGTACAAGAAATGTATTAAATGGTTTCTAAAAGAAAAAGGTTTCCTTTTCATTCTCTAAGATTGCAAGGGAAGAGACAGTATTTAATGTTTTCTCTCTCCATTTTACATAGGAAAGACGGTGATATTGCATAAGTGAATTAACTAAGTGAAGCAATATAAAGATCCCATTGCTTGTTATGAAAATATTGCATTTATCTAATTTATCAGTGATTGCATATCTGGAAAGGAGCTGCTGGTATATCATATGAGAGTGAACTACAATAACCAACTGATATTTTGCTTACATCTATTGGGTCCTTAAAATAAGCAATTTTCAAGAACCTAATATTACTCCCTGCATCTTCAGTCATTTGTGGAACATGGTTCTAGGCTTTACTACATTACTTGTTTGAACTACACATTACAGCTAACGCTAAGTGCAAAGCTGCAATTAGGCCAGACTCTGGCATAAGGAAAAAGCCTGGACTGCAACCCAAAAAACTTAAGTTCAAATAGTAGCTTAGACACTTTAAAAGCCTAGCAGGGGAAGATAGGAGTGAGTGGCCAACACTGGCTTGTCCATCCCTGTGTGGTAGGAATTGGAATTTCAGTCAGCCAAATTACTACCATGCAGGTGGAGGTTTGTATGCCAAAAAAAAGCCAGGGTTAAGGAGGTGAGCTTGATGCTCCAAAGCTGACAAAGATAAGCCATATTAGTATGTAGCATGAAGCAAGTAGGACAAGTTAGGCATAATGACAGAGGTCCTTTCTTTGTCAAATGCAGGTATAGAGTTTTATGTTTGATCTTGACCTCAAACCGATATGTGTGTGTGTGTGTGTGTGTGTGTGTGTGTGTGTGTGTGTGTGTGTGTGTGTGTGTGTGTGTGTGCACGTGCATGTGTGTGTGTGCACACGCGTGCATGCGTGTGTGTGTGCGTGTGCATGCGTGTGTGTGTGTGTGTGTGTGTGTGTGTGTGTGTGTGTGTGTGTGTGTATGTGTGTGTGTGTGTGTGTGTGTGTGTGTGTGTGTGTGTGTGTGCATGCAGGTGTAGAGTTTCCATGTTCTTCCCATGTCGGGGAGGTTACTTCTACCTCCTCTAAAAGAGCATGCTGGATGATTACACTTCAAACTCAAGGGATACACTAATGCAGTATACCTAAAAATTAAACTGAGTCATTAGCAGAAGTGCAGATGGTAGGTGGTAATTAATAGGGGAAAAGTCGTGTAGGCCACATGATTTATGCATCAGTTGTGCTACTGAGTATCATCTAGAAAAGAAAATATGGATCACAGACTGTGTACCATGTCAGAACTAGCCAGTTGACAGCGGAAAAACTAGCTGTAGGTGATTTTTTCACACTGGCTCAAGTTTTATTTAATACCACAAGTCAAAAGCATTGATATTCTAGTACGTAGCTTTACTTATAGTCAAACTCTCACATATGTATGTTGTTCTTAAGAAAACAGTAGTTTTGACTACATGGACATAATTGGCAATGTGGTGACTTTGCTCTTTAAAATATTATCTAGATTTACCAGTGCTTTCCTCAAACAAGCAAGCATCTTTTAAATTCAGATCAAGAATACAGATGACTGAGCCCAGGAAAATGTAATCCATTATTACCTCCACTTCTGTTTTTAAGGAATTTATAACACTAGATGATGTAACTACCAAAACACACACACACACACACACACACACACACACACACACACACACACACACACACACACAGATAGACTGATAGTTAGATTTATTAGCAGCTAGGCAATTTTGCACTTTCTATTTTCTCCTTCATCAACCGACTCGACTGTCCTCACATTCAGCTACCACAGTGGTATTTTTCTGCATATGGGAGTCTGCTCCTGTTTCCCTCAGCAGTTTGTATTCTAGCATTTGATTTTTCTAGTCCAGTATTTTGCTTGACATATTCAGCATTTAAGTAAGGGTGACAAGTGTCCAGTATTTTGCTTGACATATTCAGCATTTAAGTAAGGGTGACAAGTCTTTTTTTTTTTTTTTTTACTCCCTTCCCAATCATGCTCTAGTTAGTTATTCCATATGAAATGTTATCTGTTGCTTCTAGTTCTGCACACAAAATTCCTCAGGAAGCAAATATGATGACCCATTTTTCTAAGAACTAGTCACAGCTCAATGCAGAGCACCCAGTCAAAGGCTTTAGAGTAAATAAAAAGAAAACATCTTTCTGAAACATTTCTCGTAATCAACATATGTTGGCAACTTGATCTCTTGTTCCTCTGCTGTTTATAAAACCGGCTTGTTCATCCAGCAGGTCTTAACCCAAAAAAGTATGGAGTGTCTATAAATATTTGAACAGTTGAGAGGTATGCTCATGTCACATTTTGCTATTATTTACAGAAGGTGCTACAGATATTCAAAAATGTGTTTTTCTTCTCATATTTCCTTCAGCTATAAGCTTGTTACATTTGTAATACTGAATGGCTTGTCCAACACTCTGTTATAGTGATTTCTGTCATTTGTTTCATTTGTAATCAATCACTAGTTTTTGGCATCTTTTCCTCAAGATTATTTTCCCCAGTAGAAAATCTGATGATTATCTTATGTAAAATTACATGTTCAGTCCATTTTATTTCACTAATTCCCAGGATGTCAGTGCTCGTGTATACATGCATGGTAATGGCTGTTTTGACTGTATCATATATCACAGAATTACAATTTACTGAGTAAATCTGGCTTAAAACACATGTGACTGAATAGGAATAACCAAAACACTGGCTTTTACAAGGTTAGCCACAAAAGGTCAATTTTGTAAATGTTGACATGCAACCACATATTCACTGAGCAAAAATCTAGATGCATGTAAAATGAAATTTATAAAAAGAGCCATAGCAGGTAAGGCTTTCTCTCTCTCTCTCTTTCTCCCTCTTTGCCACCATGGTGAACTTTGCCCTTTCTTCAATGTAGTTTGATCTCATCGTTGGAATATTTAAGTGGGGGTGTGGTAGGTTTAGCTTTGGTCTTGGTAGGTTTTTCTCGTGGTGGCCAAGTGGTTCCTTTCACAGGGAAAGGATTTCAGCAGTCTGCGCTTTTGGATAACTGCAGTTTCAAAGAAATGAGATCAGGTAAGTGAGTTTCAGATAAATGTCATTTTGATGGATCAAAGTTGACCCATATATATATATATATATATATATATATATATATATATATATATATATATATATGTATATGTACACACACACACACACACACACACACACACACACACACACACACACACACACACACACGCACACACACTATTGGCATTTCAAATCCGCTTCGGTCGACCGTTTAGAATGTCAACCTGAAATGCTGAATCCAGAATGCTGAAAAGTAAACCAAAGTGAAAATGAATACATTGACAGCTGTGGTTCGATGTATTCGACATAGCAGGAGCTGAAGTCACTCACCTCTGGCTATGCACATTACTGTACCATTAATCTCTATAGTCAATGGTACTTCAATTCTACTAATTTGCAGGGTGGCTATGCCCCCCTGGACCCCAATGTAGGGGGCTGAGCCCCCCACAACTCCTGCACATTAAATATACCAACTCAGAGATCGCACTACAGTGAGGAAATGGGCTAATTCCCTGTTTCTCACTGAACCTCAATCTCACTGCACAATGTTGAACCCAAATGCTTGAATTACACTACCCATTTGGTGTAGTGTAGTCGATACATGTTGCCGATTTGAAAATTGCAAATCAACCACATGCCAGTCGACCAACACACTTTCACGATTTTTAGTGTAAACTATATCAACTCTTGAGGCACTCCTAAAAACGGAGAACATCAATATCTGTGAAGTAACTGAGACCTGGTTCAAGGCTCCAGTTAGCACCCCTGCAATACCAGGCTACAACTTTTACCACACTTTTCGGCCACCAAACCAAGACCGAAACACTAAAGGTGGAGGAGTTTCCATATTCACCAAGGATATTCACACCTCCAGGCTAGTTGCCCAACGCAATGCATCTGAAATTCTCCAGGTGCAACTAACACTAGGTAAGACTGCAATCCGAATTGTAGCTTGCTACAGATCCCCCACCATGTCCCAAGATTCTCACTACACCTTTCAAAACATATTGGAAAATATTAAGATACAACCAAACATCCTAATATTGGGTGATTTCAACTACCCTGCCATTAACTGGGAAAACTACTCAGGTACCAACACCTTTTCCCAATGATTTTTAGAATTCATAAATTCAAATGCCCTGGATGAACTAATCCATTGTCACACCAGGGGCTTCAATATCCTAGACCTGTTCATTACCAATACGGGAGATAGATGCTCCACACCAGTGGTCACCCCCTCATTGGTCAGGTCTGACCATAAGCAAATCACCCTTGACATCCACATCCCACCCCCACCCCCCAGTAAGGAAACCTCCATAAAAAACTTCTCCAAAGCCAACTTCATGCTACTCAAGTCTGAAGTGACAAACTTCATGACACCCATGCAGATGGGAGCTGAAAGTTTGACTGCTGAATCCTACACAAAGGTGCTGTACGAGCTAATCCACTCATGCATGAATCGTGCCATGCCAAATAGAACCAAGACGCTCTTCTCCAAAAAAAGAAAGCCAATCTGGTGGTCCCCTACCATAAACAAACTATACAACAGAAGAAAGAAACTGTTGCAGAAAAGAGGAAAATCCCAGGATGCAAAAAAACTCCCTTACCATCCTCAGTAAGAAGCTGACATCCCTCATAAAATCCTCCAAAGCTAGTTAAGAAAATAAAATTGCCAAAGATTCCAAAGACAACCACAAGGCATTCTATAGTTATGTCAAGAATCTAAATGGCAATGCTCAGAAATGCTCCGAGCTACAACAGAATGGGATTAAATATACTGATCCCAAGGATATTGCCAATATCCTGGCAGATTGATTTAGTGTCCCCTCTCACCCCCTAAAGGGCCCATCTCAATACCAAAAGATTGTCAAATTCTAGTAATCACAGCCACACAGGTAGAAACCACACTCTCCAAAGATAAGAATACAGCATCCATGGGACCAGATGACATCCCGGGCTGTGTACTACATGAAATACAAAATTAATTGGCACCTCACCTAAGTGTCATGTTTAATCATAGCCTCACCTCAGTCTTCATGTCTACTGAGTGGCACACAGCTACAGTTATCCCACTCCACACAAGGGGGTATCCACCTTGGATCACAGGAACTACCGTCTCATCAGTCTGACGAGCCTGATCTGCAAGGGCATGGAACGCATTATCATGGAACATATAAGCAAAGACATTGGCAACCTTCAAACACTGGACCCCACCCAGGTTGGCTTTGTGAAGGGCCGATCTTGTCTCCTGAACCTACTTGACTTCTTCAAACCAGTCTCCAGAGCTGTGGACGAGGGTTAGGCAGTCCATACAGCCTATTTGGATCTCGCCAAGGCCTTCGCCACCAGCCCCCACTCTGGAATCATAGATAAGCTTACTAAGCTGGGCATAAATCCCTATGTCACTCGATGGGTTGCCAACTGGCTTACTGACAGAACCCAGACTGTAAAAGTAACTGACTCCAAATCCAGCTACAGACAAGTGACAAGTGGAGTACCTCAGGGTTCTGTCCTGGGACTGCTCTTGTTTGGCATCCACTTCTCTGAAGTACAGGCCAACACTAAGGGACTCTGGCTAACAAAGTTCGCAGATGACTGCAAACTGGTAGCCATTATTGAATCCCCAATTTATGTGGATATTCTACAAAAGGGCCTTACAGAAACAGGTGCTTGGTGCCAGAGCCATGAGCTCAAGCTTAATGCCAAGAAAAGTATAGTTTTCCCATTTGGGAAAAAACATGTAGCCATGAATTACCATATAGGTGGCAGTACACTAAACACCAAAAGTGTGATGAGAGACTTAGGGACACAGATGGACAGTGGTCTCACCTTCAATAACCACATCGCTACAACAGTCAGGAAATCCTTCTAAGTGACACACCTCATCACTAAGGGCTTTTCATCCAGAAAAAAATTGTCCCACTGTACTCATCCCTCATTAGACCCATTATAGAGTACAACGCCCCATTTGTTATGTACCTCACAAGACATCTGCAACAGCTGGAAAGGCTGCAGAAATACCTCACTAAAAGAATCACAGGTCTAAAGCAGATGCCTTATGCTGACCATCTAAAAAAACTCCAGCTATACTCTGTGGCATATTGTCTACTCAGAGGCGATCTCTGCTTAACATACAAGGCCATGTCAAACCCTGAGTTGTTGGACATACTCCACTTAAAGAAATCCCAATCCCCCAGAGCCACACACTCCAGGGATCTAAACCTTGTCATCACAATGAACAAAACATGCTGGAGGGATTGGTTTCTGACCCAGAGACTCCCCATACTCTGGAATAGACTACCCATACATGTCAAGCATAGCGCCTCCTTGGCACCCTTCAAAAGGAACCTTGACAATTTGATGGGAGATAGGAAATTCACCCCGGGGATCATGTCTGTTGCCCTGCTAGACAAGGGTTCATGGAAGTAAATATTGTGGGAAGAAATATCCAGGGAATTATTATGGCTAGGCTTGTAGCCAGAGTCCCTTAGTGCTGGCCTGTACATTAGAGAATTAGATGCCAAACAAGAGCAGTCCCAGGACTGAACCCTGAGCTACTCCACTTGTCACTTGTCTGGAGCTGGATTTGGAGTCAGTTACTTTTACAGTGTAGGTTCTATCAGTAAGCCAGTTAGCAACCTATTGGGTGACGTAGGGATTAATACCCAGCTTAGTAAGTCTATCTATGATTCCAGAGTGGGGGATGGTGTCAAAGGTCTTGGAAAGGTCTAGATAGGCTGTGTGGACCACCTTACCCTTGTCCATGGCTCTGGAGACTAATTCAAAGAAGCCAGTCAGGTTCAGGAGACAAGATCGGCCCTTCACGAACCCAAACTGGGTGGGGTCCAGTGTTTGAAGGTTGCCAATGTCTTTGTTTATATGTTCCATGATAATGCGTTCCATGCCCTTGCAGATCAGGCTCATCAGACTGATGGGATGGTAGTTCCTGGGATCCAAGGTGGATCACCCCTTGTGGAGTGGGATAACTGTAGCTGTGCGCCACTCAGTAGGCACGAAGCCTGTGGTGAGGCTATGATTAAACATGACACTTAGGTGAGGTGCCAATTCATTTTGTAGTTCATGCAGTACACAGCCCGGGATGTCATTTGGTCCCATGGATGCTGTATTCTTAGCTTTGGAGAGTGCAGTTTTTTACCTGTGTGGCTGTAATTACCGGAATTTGACAATCTTTTGGTATTGAGATGTGCCATTTAGGGGGTGAGAGGAGGGTGACGTTGGCACTGAATCGATCTGCCAGGCCCAAAGTTAATTCATTCTTACCAGAAATGATGCTGATGAATTTGACTTTTAGCATGCACCTTCTGAATGATATAATGTCTAATGCAAAACCTGTTTTTCTAGCAACTTTCGAAGCATAGAAGAACAGCATTTGTATTTAAAGGTATTACTCTGTGGTCCTTATTTTGTTTATCTGTCTATTTGGTTGTTTAAGAATGATATAATAGAAATGTGCATAGACAAAGTGGTTATAACATGTGTGTGTGTGTGTGTGTGTGTGTGTGTGTGTGTGTGTGTGCGTGCGTGCATGCGTGCGTGCGTGTGTGTGTGTGTGTGTGTGTGTGTGTGTGTGTGTTGGAAAATGGCTATGTGTACATGTCATGCTTTTTATGTTGGACAAACTTCCCGACCTTTTAAATGACATATTTCTAAACATCTTAGTGATATTGGATGTGCATTTTCATTGATTGCATTATTTAAGCATACCATTTGGCATCACACTGCTACATTTAATTTTGGTATAATAGATAGCATTATCTTTCATAGGAAAGATAAGTCAGGTTGACATAATATTTTAAATCAAAAAGAAAAAAGGTGGATTATTAGGTTGGGGCACTTTTTTCAACTGGGCTTAATGAAGGTTTTTGAGTAACAACCAATGGGATAGAGACGTTGGGTATTTATTTTGTGGGGGAAGGGATTTGTTTCTTTCACTGATGGAGGCAAATTGGCCGACCCCAGTTTGCTGACTTTCCCTTGGGTCTGTTTACTATGGTTGTATAATTAAAATATTTAATTGCTTAAAAGCTGACTTTTGTGTGCTGGCTGTTTTTGGAATTGGAATAGTGTTTGACTTTGGGCCGTGCACTCTTTCCATACGTGCAACGGTTTGTGGAACTTAATAAAAATACAGTAGTGGACTACAATATGCTAAAACGACAAATGTCTGGAATGGGAATTACTTAGTGACAATATTTACAGGTTGTGGTCAGCTTATAGTCTTTTAGAGTACAGGAAATGGTTTATAATGATCCAGACAAACACATTCACAAGATTATATATATATCTATATCTATATCTAAATATGTAAATCACTATAGGCATAGCCCCATACCATACCTTTGCAAGCTATAGATCATCCTCTGTTTCACAAGGATCTCATATATCTTACCTAGACCTACTGGATGTTCTCACCATTAAACCAAATACCCTATTCATGGGAGACTGTAATGAAGAATCTATAGATTGGGAAACATTCACTGCCTTAAACTGACAGCCACAATGATACCTGCACTTTAACAGAAATACTCTTGACCAGATAGTATGCACACCCAGCAGAGGTTCAAACATACTGGGCCTGGTATTCCCTAATATGGGAGAACAATTCGCAATTCCCAGTCTCATGTCCTGACTAGTGAGTTCGGACCACAAAGCTTCCGCCTTCAAACTAAAGATCAGCTCTGCAGCCACAGCAAACCCGATATCAAGTAGGAACTATTCCAGTTAACTGATAATTCATCAAAATTCAATCCACCTCATAACTCCAAGTACACTGCCACTTATGCATAATCGTTCGCAGAGAGCCTTTATAACTATGTCAATGGCTGTATAGTGGATGCTGTACCTAGTAGAAGTAAGCCCAAAACAAACTCTAAAAGTAAACTACACTGGTGGAATCCTAACCTTAATATGGTATATAACAAAAGGGAAAAAGTCATGGCTAAAATCAGGAAGAACAACTCCCATAATGATAAGAGCTCTCTAATTAAACTAAACAGGAAAATAGAAGGAATAATTAAGACCAATAAGTCTAATTATGAAGCTAGGATAACCTCAAAAGCTATAGAAAACCACAAAGCCTTCTACAGCTATGTCTGTAACCTCAAAGGCAGCACACAGGAATGTTCCACCTTTATCAAGAAGAATGAGTTAGTGAATATGATAGCTGAAAAATTCAGCTCAGTCTTCATGCATGAAATACATGCTAGCATGCACCCCCCCCCCCCCCGCGCCAACTACAGCAGAGAGCAGGTTCTGTTGATTCTTGCTAAAGCCAAAAACACAGACTCAGAAGTCCAGGCAAAAATAGATGACCTGTGGCTTACCAAGCTCATTGATGACTGCAGCCTGAGTGCAATCATTGAGTCCTCCAAGATGCTGACAAAGCCATAGACTTAAACTGAATATAAAAATGCAGTATCATCCCAATAAGTAAAGGGGAAGTCCCTGCAATTTACAATATTAATAGTACCTCTCTTAGCACAAACCCTGCTGTGAGAGATTAGGGAACACAGGTTGACTGCAACCTTAACTTTGATCACCATGTGTTCACAGTGGTAAGGAAGGCCTTCTATGTTGCACATCTCATAAGTAAGGGCATCACATCCAGAGCTATGGATGTTATAACTCCCTTATACTCATCCCTCATCAGACTACTAATGCAGTACAGCACTCCCTTCTGTTTGTACCTCACCAGACACCTGCAGCAGCTGGAGAGTCCTCAGAGGATTATCATCAAGAAAATTCTAGGCCTTCAACACATGACCTACATGCACAGACCGAAGGTTGTATCACTGTACTCTGTATCTTATAGGCTGCTGAGAAGCAACTTGTGCCTAGCCTACAGTGTAGTCTTAGACCTGCCCAAATGGAAATGCTGCACATCTGCAAGTGAAATGGGACAAGATTCACTCACTCTAGGGATCTTAACCTGGCCTGTGACATTAACAGGACATGCTGGAAAGACAGATATGTCTGCCAGAGATTGCCACTTCTCTGGGAAAAACTCCCAGTTCATGTAAAACAAATCTCCTCAATGACCCTGTTTAAGTGTAACTTACACAACTGGATGGGAGATCGTAAATTTATCTTAGGGCTGTCACCTATGTCCCTCTTGGATAAGGGCAGTCAATGCTGATCATAGACTCTGCTGCAAATATAGACCATACAACTTGGTCAATAGGGGAATAAAGGTACAACAAAGCTAGGATTATAAGGGGCCTAGGGATAATAGCCTAGTAAACTTCTATGAACCTATGACAGTATCCTGGGATGTTTCCTAAATAGCTTGAAACATGATCTGTCAGGACCACTTCAGTAACCTTTCAAATATAGCCTCAAAACAGGCTTTGTACCATGAGTCTGGAGGACTACAGTCATTATCTCTCTTCATAAGAGTGCCCCATTAATAGACCCTGGAATATATGGACTGATTAGTCTTACTATTCTAATATGAAAAGCCATGGAACAAATTGTTATGGAAATGATCAACAAAGACATAGACAACCTTCAGTCACTGGATTCAACCCAATTTTGCTTTGGCAAGGGAGAGTCCTGCCTACTAAACTTTGTCAACTTCTTTGAGAAGGATACCAAGACAATGGATGAGTGGAAAATGGTGCACACTGCCTGTGTGGACCTGACTAAGGCATTTTATACAATACTCCATTCGGGTATAGTTGACAAACTCACCCCTATCTAACTCACTGGATTACCAACTGGCTGGCAGACAGGACCAGGGAAGTCAAGATTGGTGAGACCACCTCCACTAAGAGACCAGTCACTAGCAGGTACCTCATGACTTCATGCTGATACCACTCCTGTTTGTTGTCTACTTCTTGGAGGTAAAGGCTAATGTCATGGGCCTTTGGCTGACCAAGTTCACAGATGACTGCAAACTGGGATCTATCATAGATTCCCTTCATGACACAAACATCTTACAAGAGGGTATATTGCAGACAAATGACAGGTGCCAATGTCACAGACTAAAACTCAATGCCAAGAAATACAGTATAGTGCCTTTTAGGAAAATGGCCACCCAGGCTAATTATAGGACAAGCCTAAGAGTTAACCAAGTAGTCAGGGATCTGGGAACATATGTAGACAGTAATCTGTACTTTGACCAATGTGTGCCCAAGGTAGTGAGAAGATCATTCTGTGTCACTCAGCTTATAAGTAAGGGCATGTCATCTAGGTCCAAGGAAGTCACAGTGTCACTTTATTCAGCCCTTATCTGACCCATCATTGAGCAGTATGTCCCCTTCAGTCATGTACCTGACCAGACATATGCAACAGGTTGAATGCCCACTAAGATTCCATGCTTGGAGACTCCAAGGTATAATCACATTGTACTACACAGATCACATTAAAACCCTATCTCTATGCTCATTCTTCTAGAGGTTACTGATGGGCGATCTATGCCAGGCATATAAGACTTCCTTGGATCCAGCTCTGATGTATATTTTGCACATATGCAAAACAAACAGCATCTTAACCACTAGATCCAGGGATTTAAATTTTGCATGCGACATAAAAAGGGCATGTAGATGAGACAGATATGAGTCTCAGGAGATCCTCATGCTCTAGAACAGGCTCCTTATCCATGTAAAGCAAAGTCCATTCTTATCCCTATTTAAGGATAACTTTGACAAATGAATGGGAAATCAGAAATTCACTCTTGATCTGGCCCTCATGTCTGTGATAGACAGAGGCAGACAGTAATTATGCCTAAACTAACATACCCCCACCTCTTGTATAGCCTTTAGAAGCTTCCCAACTAACATAACCCTCTTGCTCTTTACTCCTACTCAGAAGTCCTCGCCAATAGATTTCACAGTAATATCCAATAATGGTACTCTCATATCTCCTGATCCAACTACCAAACTACTCGGAATAACTATTGACAACAACCTTATTAGAACCCACCATTAAAATCTTGGAACAAGATGTTAACCTTCCATTATAATATATATATATATATATATATATATATATATATATATATATATATATATATATATATACACTTGACTATTATAAGAATGTGTAGAGATATTCTACTTACATTAAATGTTTAAGTAAAATATCAGCATGACATACTTATCAGGGTTTATTTATATTAAGTATCAAATGCAGTAAATATATTTGAGAAGAATGTTGGGGACAGAGTTGTGTTATGCTAAGATTACAATGAACATGGGTTAGAAGGGTGTTCATCAGAATGTCTGTATGTGTTAAGTAAATGTGTATATGATACATTTACGAACATGCCATCTAATGTTATTTGTCCAAGTTATATTTGAACAAAAATAAAAACAGATATTTTGAAAAGAAAAACTGACAGGTATGCCCACCCCAGTTTTCTGAAGTCATAACAATCTGCACAGATCTTGAGGCAACATGTCTGGCAGCTATCCAAAAGATATTAGTTATGAGATCTTAACTAGCTGCTTCTTGTGGTCCAGAGCTTTACTTCTTTAGCCTCCTTTTGCCTACTATGTGACTCTGAACATATCATTTAACCAAGTCAGACTCCCAGGTTGAGTCTGAAAAGGGTCCAGTTGTATTTTCTCCTCTGGTTACCAAACGCAGACAAATAAATAAAATAACACTGCAGTGCATAGTATTTTACTTTATATTTGTATTATTATTCTTAAGCTGTCATTGGAATGACATCACATTAAGGTATGATGTGCATTTTTAATGAAGTTTCCAGATTATTGTTGATAACAACAAGATTTTACAAGCACAAGAATGATTGTAGCTTTTAAACTGAGAGAGACATTAGGTAGAAAAGGATGCATGTCTATGAGTATTTAGTGCCAGTATGATTGCTGCTAGGAGTTATGGGGTTGTGTGGGGCATGAGGGTTCCAAAAAGGTCTGTGTTTACAGACTTCTGACATTTAAATTCAACCTGACTATGCTACCAATTCCAGCAAAAGTAGAAAGTTTAAATTGTGTAAGCAAAGCCCAGTCTCAGCAATTACAAGATAAGGCAGTGACTGGACATTTTTCAGATTCCACATCCTGAGTTTCAAATCCAGGCTGATCTCATGATAGTCTCTTTAGTCCATGGCAAAAGATCACTGTTAATTAAACAACATAACATTGTTTGAATTTAAGATGGTGGGTAAAAAATGGCATGATTAAAATACTAAGTAGAAATACAGGAATACATTCAGAGAAAGAACCTTCACTGGGTGCTTTCTAATATGGACATACCTCACCATGATAGTCTTCTGGATTAGAAAAGCAGTCACATGCGCATTATACCTTAAATTCAGGTGCTGTGAATTAAACAGTGCACAGGACTATTATGCGCTTAGGAAATTTTTATATGTTCATACAGTTCTGCAAGAATGTACTCATAGATATGAAATTAGTTTATTTTGTGCCGAATGCCTTTGTTTTGTTTTTCCATGAAAAATATTTTTGTGGTAAAAAAAAAGTCTGATCATAATACTTCAGCAATGCTCTTTATTTCTCTCAACTGTTAATTATGAAAAAAGAAAAAAAAAACTTAAATCTTGCCACACTAGACAGCCAGCTGTCTCATGGTTCTGTAGGTTCTATCAGATTCATGATTGGTCCATCTGTTGCTCTTATAATATGCATTATTTTACAATGCAAAAGCTGATCGCTTGATATGCAAATGCAAAAGGTTTCATGAGATGTGTCAAAAGTTCAGCGTTCCAGGTGTGAACTAAAATCTTGAAAAGCACGATAATCTTCTCAGTCCCATCATTAATAGCTTTATATGAAACATTTCCACCTATTCATATATTTGAAGAACTTTCTGATTGTGGTAGCAGTTATTACTAACTCATTGCATAAATGTTACAACTATGAATAGTTCCCAGTGGTTTCCACACTCGTCTGAAAGTTAAGAAGCCTTAGTGGGTAAACTAACTTTCAGATAAATCTGGAGACATAATGTCATTCTGAAGCTGTTAAATATCCTTTCTGATGAAGAAGCAAAGGAGTTAGGAACATCAACAAATAGGTTATGTGTTAGTGGGCAGTAACCCTTACAAGTATCAAGCCCATGACATAAAATAGGGAAATAACATAAATAAGTAGGATGCATGAAGACAGGGATTACATCTATAGATTGTAGTGGCAAACATAGTACTGAATGCCTCCAGGTATGTATAATTTAAAAAGAAAATCAGAGCTATAGGGAACCAAACTACTAACCTTGCAAATAACAAACCATGGCTCAACCACTAGAGAGAACTGTAAACTCTGCCCCAACTATGCTTCTTAAACTAGTACAATATATGCTCTATGGCACAACCTAGTATTATCAAATATGTTTTTTTTAATGTTACAAAGTTGCCAACTTTTTACCTATTAGGCAGAGAAGATATCTGACAGCTTCAGAATGCCATTTCTGGATTTGACTGAAAGTTAGAAAGCCCATTCCTTCCTCATAATACTTGGTTCACTTGCTTGGTTCCTGCCTGGGAGCCAGTTTGCAGAATTTGCATATGTTTCGTCTGTTCACGTCTCATTTCTTGTAAAGTCATTTTTCGTTTTTTTTTCATTGTATAAGAGAAATCAAAAAGCCAGCAAGACAATATACCCAAAGAAAACTTTCACTGGTTAACTGAGGAGGAAAAAAAAAAAGAAAAACAATTTTCAAGAGTATTTGAAATAGAAATGAGCAAGTTCCTTAAGTGCAATAATTGCATATAATATAATAAATCTACAGTCAATGTTGCTGTTTAGTTTTCATTCTTATGATGTTTTGATGTCTTTTTTTTCCTGGTATGGCATTGACTGTCTATTTTTACTGGGGGATGAGGTTTGAGGGTGGGCCAGGCACTATTGAAAATAAAACTGTAGTCACTCACCTGGCAAGCTAAAGCCCTTGAGGTAGCAAGACTGAGTCAGTACATCTGGTAATGCCTTAGTCATATGTGAGTCCATAATATGATACACATATGCAGGAATCCAAAGGAACATGAACCAGGAAAAGAAAAAAAAGAACAAAAAGTAGGGATGTTCCATGATCACTGCAAGCCACATCACATTTATTTAGGACAAATACATAAGTGCTTTTATCTGTAACTATTAGACTTCTTCAGATAAAAGAAAGGAAGAGATACACCACTATGTAAAAACATTTAAAATCACATGACACTTTTGCGCCAAAAATTTTAAAGCAACAATGTAACTAAAATAAAGGCATTAAAACCACAAAAGAGATAAAGACACAAAGAATAAAACTAGTAACAACTGCTGAATTTTGCCAAGGACACCACAATGGAAACTTGCACTCCACCGGAAACTCAGTTTATTGAAGTACAATGAAAAAATAACACTGGTAATCCAAAATACGTTTTCGATCGACTATCTTCATCAGAATGAACATAAAACACTTAATTAACATCCTTACTAGTTATATACCCTGTCCAATTAACAAAACAATTAATTGATTGTCAATTAGTAAAGATAATTTAAACCTAGCAAGCAATCTTTCTGAAATTCATACACACAAACCAGTACTAAACTAAACTAATTTAAAAAAAATAAAAAAACAAAGTATTTGTATGTATTGTGTATAATAAAAACATATAATTAAAAACATTCTTATAAGTGTATTTTAGATACAAAAAAAAAACAAATTAAAAAACTATTACTCTGTTTGCAATACAAAAAAATATTTATGCATGGTATATGGAAAAAAATATTGACATCTAGTGTAAATGTAAAAAATAAAAGAATAGCTCACAATTTTGCTGATCTAAGTTTTAAAAAATTTAAAACATACAAATAGTCATTTAAACCTGGAAATTTATTACAATCTAATACTATTTGCCAGTATAACTCTTTATATTAGAAATTTGATGTCTAAACTATGCATTCTTCATATTCTGTTTTTTGATTTCATATAGATGTTCATAAATGCGACATCTCAATCTCCTTTCTGTTTTTACTAAATATACAATGCCATAGCTGCTCTACTAATAAGTGTTTTATTCTAGCTTCTATTGTAAAACACATTTATATGTTCCCACCCCACGTGGACCAATATTCTTAGCTTTAGAACCTCCATATTCAAAGATTTGTTTAAAATTAGTGTCCTTCCAATAAATAAATTTTAAAGGGCTTTTATTATTCAGTGGTAGGTCTGTAATTTGGACAAATCTTGTCCATTCCCTAGAAATCACCTCCTTGATGGGTGCTGAGTCACCTGTATAATCAAGTATATCCTAAATCAGTAGTTAGGGCAGGCATGCTCTGTCCTAAAATAGGGGAAAATCTTTTATGCCTTTCCTGAACCACTTCAAATAAGGCACCATCAAGTAAAGACCTTGGTTAACCCTTGTCTACCAACATGTTTCCTTTAAAATCTTGGTCATCCGAGGTCATTCTGCTGACCTAACAAGTTGACCCTTCACTAAAATGAGCACTTTTATAGTAGAGGTATGAATTAGAAAAGGTTTTCTTACGATGTATACTGGAGGAAAACCTTGTCTTTTTTTTTGAGTGTAATATATAAATAAACCAACTGTTCTGTATTTACCTCAAATGTGAAATCAAAAAAGTTGGTCATACCTTTCAAAATCAAAATTCATAGAATCTTTCCTTGGTGTCTATCCAGAAAATGCATATAAAATCTCTTGTACATAGACCAACATTGGGTAAATGTACAATCCAAAATAAATAATTCTCCCCACCAATTAAAACAATGTTGGCATATGTTTAATACATATAATTATTTTTCAAAATAATTTCCATGAATAAAAGGCAATTAATAAAATCAACATGAGAAAATGTATCATTGTCTATCATTGCCTGTTCCAACCATAGGGAATGGAGCCAAATAAGTCCACTATATCCAAAGTGATGAAAATAAGGTCTGGGGAATATAAATGTGTTTTGCCCAGTGTGTGATGACAAAACCTTAAGTTTGTCATCGTAATAGACCCCTCTGCTGAAACAATTAGCCTCAACGGTGGATCCATGGGATTTTTGTGAACCTTAGGTATGCCAAATACTGTCGGAACCCGGGGATGTTGGTTGAACAAAAAATTATATTGTTCCTTACTAATGGAACCGTCCAACAATAAATCTTCTAACATTAAACGTATTTTACTTTTAGCTATATTAACCTCATTAATTGAGGCATTAGAGTATTTACTTGTGTCATGTAAAGAATCCCTCATCTTGGATTCATAACAAATATTGTGCATTAGGACTGTTCCCCCACCCTTGTCAGGATGCATCACTCTCAAGTTCTCATTCTGTTTTAATTCATTTAATAATTTTTTCTCCGCCTGAGATAAATTGGGAATGGCAAAATGTTTTGTAATAGTATTCCTTAACTCCCTCTCCAACAAATTGCCAAAATTCCTTAATTGGGGGTGTAGGGGAGGGTTAAAAACACTCTTCCTTTGAAGACCAGGAGTTAAAGGTGTGGTCATTTCTGGCCCATTAAATAATAAATGCAGATTTTGTTTTCTCAGGAATAATTTTAAATCTATAATGGATCTAGGAATACTGGCCTTCCTATTTGGAACAAATTTAAAACCTTTGGAAAAAAGCTGAAAATGTTCAGGATGTACATCAATATTACTGTAGTTGAAAATTTTGTAGTTGTATAGTTCTAAAATATTCCCTTCCTGGGTGATGGTAAAATTATCGTCTATCTCCTGTTGTAACCCCTCTGATTGTAATAAATCCGGTTCTGGTTGTGGATCCGGTTGGATCGACGAAGCGGGGGACCCTGATCTAAAGGGCATTCATCTTCTTGGAAATGGTTGTCTATAAAATCTCCCCTTTTGTCATTGTCGGGGGTATACTGTTGAACACCACCTTCGTCCCCAATGGTCCTGTAATCTTGCATCCCTGAAAAAAACTTAGGTTTTGGGTATGCCAAATTATTCCTATATTCTTTGAGATCCCCCCTATTCATGTTAGTAGTACAATCAGAATCTATTTGCAAAAAAATATTGTGATACTGTTGTTTTTCTTTTTCAACCTTAAATAATAGGTCATTGACTATCTTGTCATTAATGGTCTCCATCTCTTTTACAAGACCTACCATCACTCTCCCATTTTCTTTTATGATAGCTTTGATAACCTCAAACCCACACTGGTCAAAAATTTCTATTAAATTTAAATGAAATTCAGACCCTTCCTCAACTTTGTTGGGGAACTTTGACAATCTTAAACCTTTAGGTACAACCTGCTTATTAAGACATTCCTTCAGGTAATTGCAGTCACATTCTAACCTTTTATATTTGTCTAAGAAAAAATACAAGTCGTCGAGGCTTTGTCTGTATGTTTTAAAAGCTTTTAGCCCATTGTCACATACACCATCTTGCATACTATAACATTTATTTAAATCAAGGTTTGGCTGTTTGTTATTAAAGTCACCTTTGTTAAAGTGTTCAGAAGAACCCTCTGCTGGAATTAATAATGGCGTTCCATTGCTACCTGTTAGGGAATTGCCACCACGTAGCAATCTCGGAAAATCCATAAAGTTTTGGCGACTAGTATTAGGGCAGGAAACACCCGTCCTGCTCCTCGAGGTGGTAAACCTCTTGGTAAAGCGCTGCCCTGCAATTGAGCCATTAGCTTGAAAAGTAAACTGGTATTAGGGCAGAAATCACCCTGTCCTGCTCCTCGAGGTGATAATACCACGAGCCTACCAAAGAGTAGCACACTGGGACCTTCTAAGTTCACTCCTCTGCTGTAGTAAAATCCGGTATGTAGCTGTGCTTTGCGTGGTGGTGTCCATCCCATCAAAAACAAGAAGTCAACTTTCTAAGTTCACTCTGTCTGTCAGAACAGAAATCAGTGCATTAGATGCTGCTTCCGTGGTGTCAGCCAAAAACCAAAACCACAAAAGAGATGAAGGCAAAATGAATAAAACTAGTAACAACTGCTGAATTTTGCCAAGGACACCACAATGGAAACTCGCACTCCACCGGAAACTCAGGCATTAATATTTTAAAGGAGCAATACAGCTATTTTTATAACAGTACCAAACAGTAAAACCATTTGAGAATATTGCACATAAATCCATAAATATTTTATTTTTAAAACTTCTAACATTGGTAAACTTTTAATTTCATTAAGCAAGTGATGGATAGAGTCCCATTAAGTCCTGGGGCTTATGTGCATTATAACATAGCTGCCATAACAACTCTTTTTTTCTCTAAAACTAAGCCCCAGGGAAACTCCCTGGGGTTGACATCAAGCTGATCTAACACCACAAATTTAAAACAATGCTCCGAGGATTCATTTAAATGTTTAAAGAGAGCATTACTGTCAGTTTTTTCTTCTGATGGCATACAATGTTTGTAAATTCTATCAACATGCGTTCAGTCTTTCCTACGTAGAAAGCAGAACAGTTCTGACATAAGGCCACATAAACATCCCCTATAAATAGGCAGTTGTGTCTACTATTAATGTACTATGTTTCATTTTTTTATTTACAACATGATTGGCACACAAAATGTCTTTACACAATTTGCAATGACCACATTTAAGCATACTTTTCTTCATAGCATCTTTGTTTCTTTTAAATGATGATTCAACCACTTGACCTCTCCACTAAACTATTAGGTGTCATTATAGATAATAATCAAAAAATCAACCTACATGTTAACCAATTGATCAAAACCATCAACAACAAATCAGGATAACTTTACAGAATAAAAGCCTTCCTAACCCCCACAGCCAAAGTTGCCATAGCTCGATCTCACCTTCTCTCTACTCTTCTGTATGCATCCCCTCTTTTCTCTAATGTTAACAAGACTGTCATGAACAAACTCTCAATCTGTTATAACCACATTGTCAGGTTTGCCACTGGGCTGTCTTTTAGGACACATCACTGCATCAAACTAATCCAGCTGGGATGGGTTGAACTACCCAGTCTAATACTATATAACCAATTGGTTATGGCCCATAAAATCATATATAAACCTAACAATACCCCTGCACTTAATGATCTTGTCACCCTCTATAATAATCCTAGATCGCTGTGCTCCTCCAACAGACTCCTTATTCAGATATGTAAAACTAATAACTCAGCCGGTGACTCACTCTTCGTGGAACTCTCTACCAGCTGATATTACCTTACTCTCTTCACTTGGTCAGTTCAAAACTAGGCTCAAACATCACCTGGAAAGAAACTGGCTATGTCACTGTATCAAGCCTGGTTAACCTGTCTCTGGAATGTGTAAATCTGCTAGGTAGACTACTGTGTAATTTTATCAGATTCTCTCACTGAATAACACTACCTGACAATTTGTTATAATGTTTTCTCTTCTAATCACTGAAAATATTCTATATGTAAGTTGTATTGTCTGCCCATCTAATCTCTGTAAACAATATATTTGTTATTTGTAATATGTGACATGTTATGATGATTTGTTATTCCATGGAGCTTTTCTCCCCGGGCCTCCGCTGAAAATGGACATGCATCCATTTGGACTATCCTGGTCAACAAATGCAAAATAAATAAAATAAAATAAAATAAAATTGTTTGTGTGTCCCTATATCAGGACTTTTCAGAGTTTTGTATAGGAAAGTAGATAAAATAGACAAGCGGCTGGTGGATAAAGCACCTCTTAATAAATACGAAAATCCAGTGAATAAAAAAGAGAAAGCACACAAGGCAATAACAGGCAAATGGTTTAATTCAGTTCAGTAAGTCCTTTCACGTTTCGATGGACGCTTCCTCAGACTTTAACAATACAGTACTCAAATCACTTCCATTATATAGAAGAAACAATTAATTAAAACTAATTAAATAATTCAATTAGCCACATATCACATTTTTAAAGATATATAAAACAGTAGAAAATTTCTTAAAATACATTGACTCGAGAGTAGGTATAAATATATATATATATATATATATCAATATAACCAAAATACTCTATTTTATATTAAAAACATCTAATGAATTCTAAGACTCTTATATATTCAACAATACATTCAAAATATGTGGCTTAAAAAATAACATGAATAAAAGTTAATGCATCAATGGTCTTTCAGCTAAAAATGTGAAACTAAGTGGATAGTCAGGATGCAAGCTGACAAAGGGTTTGGTCTTAATGATAAAGTAGTGTTAAGGCCATTTTTAGCTGAAAGACCATTGATGCATTAACTTTTATTCATTGAATGGATCTTTTCCATAGCATTTTCATAGTAAATAAAATTCTTTACCATATCATAGCTTGTTACCATATTCACTACATTTTACCTGCAGTTCGTGACACATATGTAAAGAAATTGACATCCCTCCCTAACAAGTCAAACACTATTCTCTTGGGTGCATACATCTCAACTCTCCATGTATTCGCAGAATGTCCAGATTTTTGCCTCATAATTTTGGTCTGTTCCTCATAAAATTTGTGATTTTCTAACAAATCAGTGTGGACAGAAGTAACCAAATAATGACACACATTTTAGTTTCAGAATTCATATCCTTCAGAAAATGCATGCTAACATAAATCCTACACTTCTAGCAATTTTTTTTTGAAGTTTATAAGAGCAATGTGTAAAATATGTCCCTATTTTGGGGCTTTTGTCCCTCCATTATTGTTGGCTTTGTTCAGATTTCTTGTCCTAAGAGGTTAAGAGGTATGGGTGACTTCTACTATCCTTCCATTAACTGAGAAACCTACACCAACTCAGATAAATATCCACAAAGATTCCAGGACTTCATTAATTCTAGCTTCCAAGACCAAATGGTTATAGTCTCAACTAGGAGTTCAAAAATACTGGACCTGATATTCATCAACATTTTCCCCTTATGTTTAACACCTATAATTGCCATAACAGTTGTAGAATCTGACCACCATTCAGTAACTGTTCAGTAACAGTCTCTATGAAGATAATACCTAATGTACTACAAAATTTTTCTGTTACGAGAGACTACATTCAATCA